>NW_028261381.1:117212782-117435282 GCF_051295495.1 Thamnophis sirtalis | reverse complement strand
ATCTACCTCTTGCAATTTGCCATTGTAGGATTTTAGTGCAGGATACCTATATGTGTGTATGTAATATTCTCTACCTTTTGTCTTTAATATTCTGTGGTTTTTAATTATTAAAGGTAAGTATTTGAATTATAAATATTCTAGTTATACAGGAATAGGCAAAGCAGGCAAATGCCCTCCGGCAAAATTCTTCCATTATCCATAATCCTCCTGCCTCCTGCCTCCATTTCTCTCCCTCCTATCTTCATGTCGTCTCAAAAAACACAGAGGCATTCTTTTAAACTAACCTTCTCCTCCCCACTTAAACCACAGAAATCCCTTCTCAATATGTATAGGGGCCTTTCCCTTGAAGTGGGATGTCATACTTGTCCTAAATATAATAAAGTGCTATCTTCAAGGCATTTCTGCATCCAAAACACTCCCTAGAAACCTGCCTAGCCCTCCCACCTAACCAGAACGGATGTCACAAATCATAGTCGAGAAGCTGCTTTATAGTGAATCATTAACATTGTCAGGAATGAGTTGGCAAGGGAGGAAAAAGATTTCCATTACAGAACTGAAGCAGCATATACAAATGACAGCATTGTCATTTCTCTCGCATTGTTTTATAAAGCACACAACTGATTAGGGAGAGTTGATTCCAATATACATATACATAAACATACATACGTACATTGGCTATGCATATATGACAATTATGTTTTCATCATGCAGCATCTGGAAGTGCCTGTGTGCCCATACTCCACAATAATGGAATTGCTAAACTGGAACTTGGAATGATACGCAAGTTAACAATGACTTTTTCTGGTGCATGTGTAGTGTTGGTGAATAGCCCTGAGAACCCTGAAGTATAACTAATACAAAATATAGATTATGAGAGAAATAATCCATGTTAAGGTTAATAATTTAATAAAGTGATGTCTAATCCTGGATTTAGTAAATACTGATAAATTACTGCTGTATTAATAACAGATAAGGATATTTATTATTAGTTTTTTTCCTTTGCATAGTTTGAATAGAAGGTAGGTAATTTTCACTTATAACATCCAGTAAATTTAATTAGTTATATAACATGTAGTTAATTAGTTACTTATTCACTGAATTACTGCAATTTATAGGTCCAATCTAGTAAGATTTTGTGTAGCTTACCTTCCTTAGGACATTATATAGTATAAACATAATTCATTTTGATCTACATCTGCAGGTCCCCCCCCCAAAAAAAACATTAAAAACATTCTTAATATATTGGGTCTGCTTTTTAAATTTTTTTGCAAAAGACAATTACATGGAATTATGCATGCCTTTGTTACTAATAGAAATAATATGTGTCAAGTGACCAAGTCTAGCAAACATGCAAGGATGTAGTGAGGTGCCTTACAAATAAATTGACTAGCTTTAAAAAAATGGGTAATTTGCTTTGACAATAAAAAGTGCTAAATCCTTAAAATGCTTTGTTTTACCTCCATGATTTCATTTATCACTTAATCATGTTTGACCAGTAGGAGATACAGGACCCCATTCTCTATTTTTAATTTTTTAATAAAAAAACTAAGGCTTCAATGCCACAAATTTCCCATAGGCTGTAAATGGCTTACAAAATTTATAAAACAAAGTTAGAAACAGTCAATCAATTAATCAATGTGCAATGACATCACACCCCACTCATATTTGTTGGCAATCTTGTAAAGTTCAAATTTTTTGGAAAACAATATATTATAAAATGAAATAAAGAAAAAAAAATTATGGTGGTATGCATTGATGTAAAACAATGTCATATTTGAAAAAAATCTAATATAGGTTTCTGTTTAACTTAAAAACTATTCTTTGATTACAGTTCAGCTTTATTTCATCAGAGATTTGGGTTCTTAATATAAAACTTAAATATTTAAGGATTTTTTGAACTTCCTAAATAAACATAGCTTTATGAGTTTTACATTTTTGTTTAAAATACCTATTTTATTAGTTATCTTTTAATAATGGTATAAGTTCTAAAGTGATATAAGATAGTTTACAATGCTGCACTAATCTGACATTATTTCAAAATTGTTATTTAATCTTATGATGCTTGTAAATATTTTTATTCTTGTTTTCCATTTTTTTCTGTTTTTCTTCTTGATTGTATTTGTGTATACACATACACATGCAGAGAATTGCTACTCCAGGTGTTAAGTTAAATTTCTATATCCCCAAACACATTCTTAAAATTTTATTGACATTTAGAAGCCCAATAAGGTAGAGGATAACCAGATATTGGGGATGAGCTGTTGCATAAAAGTGGGGAGCAGTCACTACAGTTGGCATTCCCACTAAGAAAAGGCCCTCAACAAGGAAATAGCTTGGATTTGTGCCAAAGACATTGGAATGCAGAAGTTCATAAACAATTCTTACCAGAATATGAATTGCTCAGATACCACTATCACCATAACATTCTCTGAACTAAGGGTTCAACTTGCAAAGCTTCCCATTAGTTTTTACATTATGTAGCCATAGTTGATTGGAGATTTAGTCAAACATCCTCATCATTTATTATATTTATTCTATATTATATAGTTGCCACATAATAAAAGGTATTTGAACAGCTCAAAAACAAATTTAATATTATGATATAGCATAACATTTTAATGTTGGATAACTGTTTTAAGTCAGATGTGCCTCTATGAATGATGAAATTTGTCAAGTTGGAATCTTACTGCAGTATTCATTTCAGCTTTTTATTTGTAATACAAGGAAGACAAAGGAGGGGAAAAAATTGCTTCCCAGGAAAGTTAATTCTTCACATAAAACAAGAGACTTGGCAGCCTTTAGTAATCAGCAGTTGAAAATATTTTCATTTTCCTGGGGGGGTGGGGAAGATGGGTTGGAGATGCTGAAGGAACTTTGCAATACTTTGTAATCTTGAAGATGTTCCCCAGTCCATACAAGTGATTCCAAAGTAACACCTTTTTAAGGGATATAAAATTTACAAACAAAGAAACACATAAAGAATCATGGGGGCACTAAGGCCTTTGCTGTCTTACTGTTGTCACCTTGCTGAAATTATGAACATCTGGGGAGACTCACTCGGAAACACCTTATCTGTATGCTGATTTCCATAGTGAAAGAAAAATGAATATAAAATGTAATACAAAAGTTGCATTTTTAAAAGAAAAAATGTTTGTCTTTTGTATATTTCTATAAACAGAGAATTCCAGGGTTGAGTTTTTCTCTCAAACTGTTTGTGTATCAATATTAGGTTAGATCATCCATGAAGCAAATGTAAGTGATTTAGACAAAAAAAAATGTGTATTTTAAACCAGGGGAATAAAGCACTACTTTTCTATACAAATTATATCACCCCTAAGGCAAACAATTACTTTAAAAAGCAATATGTAAGTTTATTTTAACAAGGCAAAATAGCTGATTGAAAAGTCAAATAAATCTGTAAAGTTTTATAACAATACAAAGATTGTTAAAAGGTAGGAGGAAGAAAAAAGAAACTATCTGACTTAAATCTTCCCATTTTAAATGTGTAAAAGCAAAACATTTTCATTTTTGCTTTCTTCAGCTGCTCATTAATAGAATGCAACACTGGTCAATATTATTCTTGAGATGTAAGTATTAATATTATTTAATGATCAATCCCATCCTTCCAAGATCCAACATTTGAAGATTGTTCAATGCTTTAAAGTGTGTGTGCGTGTGTGTGTGTGTGTGGAGAGAGAGAAAGAGAGAGAGACAGAGAGAGACAGAGAGAGAGAGAGAGAGAGAGAGAAATTATATTTTATTGCATCCTATTTTAACCTGATGGATCAAGGTCAGAGCATCAATATGTTTTTAAAAAGCAGATAAAGTATAAAAAGATAACTGTTTATCAAGTAAAAAAAAACCTTACAATCATATATTATCCGGTAAAGATACATAAATCTGACTATGAGTAAGGAAGACCCTTTAGCACAAAGCTTTTGAGCTTGTTTTAAGGGCAAGGTGCTGTCATCAGGCTGCTAGGATGAAGGGAAGCTGAATATTAAAATTCACCAGATGACTCATCTTTCAAAGCCCCATTCCGAGAGGTGATAAACTCCTTCAACTGCATTCTGAAGATAACATGAGGTTTCCTTGCCCTTCATATGACTGCCTATTTTTCAAATCTTACTTTATTCTGTTCATTGTCATCTGTAGTAGCTGGCTAGGGGTTACAGACTTCCTAAAAGATAAGCAACAATTAAAGAAATACTTCAAAAGCATATAGGAACATAATATTACTTCTAATCATAATTTGATATTATTATCAGTTGGTATCAGTCTAATCTGAATACAAAGTATTCTAGTGACTGATTGTTTTATTGTACATACATATTTTTCCTTGAAATCTTTGAATATGATTTGGAATTGGCAGCCGATAGATTATCATTCTTGTATCTTTTACTTAAAAAATATTTTGCCTTTCTGACTGAAAGAAATTCTAAAAGTAATTTTCTGAAAGCCAAATATTTAGTCACCAGTAAAATAAAGTAAAACTTCTTCATAAATAAAATAAAATCTTTATTTTCATCTAAAATATAAGGATATTTCCTAAAATATATTAATAGCTATAACAATGAAAAAGAAATACCTGATACAAGCACCACAGATCAGAAGACAATCTAAGGAACGTTACTTCTGTTATTAATTTCAGATCTTAGAGATTGATGTAGAAGACAAATATTTGACAGCTAAAATATGAAAATTATATTGAGACATGGGAAATAGCATTATGTCACTTAAACTACAGTCTATGGGGCTATTCATTTATTTATTTCATTTATATAGTTATCCATCTAATACTAAACTGTGGACAGTTCCAAATCAAAAGGTAAAATAACATTTTAATTTTAATAATTATGATTATAAACAACAAGAAAAATAGGGTATCTATGATGTGATCATCAATAATCAACATCAAAAGTTTAAATATGATGGCAAGACAAAGCAGTGTAATTGATCTGCAAAAATTAATATATAGTTAGAGGCCACCACTGAGAAGTCATCATGCATAGTATAATGCTACCAGTAAGAGATCTACCAAATTTGAATCCCTAGTAACCCACAATTGTATCCTTGTTGAATGTAATGTCATTTGAAATACACTCTAAGGAAATATCACTTTTATTTTGGAATTTATAAGATCAAGTTATTACCAGAATACTTTCCTCACAGCATCAAAACAGCTTTTTCTTATATGTATGCATCTGTTAATATCAGTGGTGGGTTTAAATTTTTTTTAGAACCTCTTCTGTATGTGTGGCCTGCTTTGTGGGAGTGGCTTGCCAGCCATGTGACCGGGTAGAAGTGGCTTGCCAGCCATGTCACTGAGTGGGAATGGCTTGGCAGTCATGTTGACTGGGTGGGCGTGGCCAACTTGTAAAATGTGGTGAAACTCACTTAACAACATTCTTACTTAGCAACCAAAATGTTGGCTCAGAAACTCTGGCATTCTAAGCACGCAAGTCTTAAAGTTGTCAAGTTACAAGACCCTTGCACCCCTAGCCCTTTAGAAAAAAAACCCCAGTGGTGTTCAAACTTGACAGCTTTAAGATTTGTGGACTTCAACTCCCAGAATTCCTTCTCTCGCTCTTCATCTTGATGATGTGCGGATAGGCAGGGGGAGGGAGCTGGAACCGGTTCTAAACGGCACTGTAGATTTGTGGAACCTCTTCTATAGAAGAGGTTAGAACTGGCAGGAACCCATTCCTGGTTAATATGCATGGGGTGTAAAATATTTCTTTATACCATTATCCTATATATATTTCCGGTTAGCTTAGGGAAAAACAATGAAGCACAGAATCATAGAATTCTTAATGATCATAGATTATGGTCAATTAATTCAATCTCCTACATGCAGAGGGATTCAGTTCTATCTATCTATCTATCTATCTATCTATCTATCTATCTATCTATCTATCTATCTATCTATCTATCTATCTATCATCTATCTATCTAACAAGATCACAGCATTCCTAAACTTGAGTAGTCTGAGAACTCAAATGAAGAAAATTTGTTTCACTTAAAAGAATTTGGAATTGCTCTAATCCACTCTATTGAGTCCACTACAGGTAGTCCTTGATTTACGACCACAATTGAGCCCAAAATTTCTGTTGCTAAGTGAAATAGTTGTTAAGGGAGTTTCGCTCTATTTTATGACCTTTATTACCACAGTTGTTAAGGATATCACAGCAGTTGTTAAGTTAGTAATACAGTTGTGATGTGAATCTGGCTTTCCCATTGACTTTGTTTGGCCAGAAGTTCATAAAAGATGATTACATAATCCTGGGACACTTCAACCATCGTAAATATGTTTCAGTTGACAAGCATTTGAATTTTGATCATAGAGATGTTGCAATAGTCATATGTGTGAAAAACGGTCATAAGTCACTTTTTAAAGTGCCATTGTAACTTTGAATGTCACTAAACAAACAGTTGTAAGTCAAAGACTACCTGTACATGGCTTCAAAAAACAAGATTATATTAAAATTCAAATTTGTCACCTTGTTTGAAATTGGAAAGCTAAGTAGTGTCATACCTAGACAAACCGAAATGGGAAACCTAAGAATAATCCAAAAACTGTAGATATGACTGAAAGTTGAAAGATGTTGAAATAAGGCAAATCCATTTCCTATCCCTGAACAAGAAAACTTTATGGACTTCAGCTTCAGAGAGATTTTTTCTTACATTCCTTTAATTCAAAGATTTTTTTCAACAGTCTTCGTCGATAGAATCAGAAGTGGGTTGCCAATTTTTTTACTACCAGTTTGGGCACACTCCTGCGTGCGCTTGCTTGTATGCACGATACTTCTGCGCATGCACAGAAGTGTCTGGGTGGGTGGGCGGAGCCTCCTCCCACCGTTACTACCGGTTCAGCTGATCCGGGTTGAACCTGCAGCAACCCACCTCTGGATAGAATGTAAAGATAGTCTTTCTCTATATTTTTAAAACGTCTATGGCAATGTTAGAATTCTTTCCTAAAAATGAGTGTCATGACTTTTCCTTCATACTTCTATTCTATTGTCTGAGGATGGCTGAATATTTAAAATTATTGTTCATTTTATACCTGAACATGAGCAAAAGGTTTAAATACCTCTCTGTTCAGAAACTGTTCATTATAAAACTTTGCCAATTTTAAAAGGTAAAGGTTCCCCCTTGCACATACGTGCTAGTCATTCCTGACTCTAGGGGGCAGTGCTCATCTCCGTTTCAAAGCCGAAGAGCTAACGCTATCTGAAGACGTCTCCAAGGTCATGTGGCTGGCATGACTAAACATCGAAGCACACGGAATGCTGTTACCTTCCCACCAAAAGTGGTTCCTATTTTTAAATGCTTTTGAACTGCTAGGTTGGCAGAAGTTGGGACAAGTAATGGGAGCTCACTCTGTTACATGGCACTAGGAATTTGAACTGCCAAACTTTCTGATCGACAAGTTCAGCGTCTTAGCCATTGAACCACCGCGTCCCCATTTTAGAGATATTTTAAAACTGCTATGACTTTCTTAGTGGGAAATAAATGGTAACAATATATTTAAACCATAAGGCACTGGACAACAGGACTTCTGCTGGAATAAGTGTCTGTCTGGTTGTGCTTTTACAAATGAATAATCTTGGCTTAAACATTTGAAATGGAATATTCCTCTAATCTCAATCTTTAATATATTTCCTGAAATGGACATCAGTCACCGTCATTCAGGGAGGCATTAAAAAGTCAATTCGCGTGTTTGAATGCAAACGGCAACCAGAAGGTAGTGTGATATTTTTGTCTGATGTGGCTCCATGATAACGCCTTTGCCATAAATCATCTTTCTTCAGGAAAAGGTTACATTTGTCCTCTCTTGCCTGATACAGCTTGACTGCCACATTGGGAAATTGTCATTCTTTAAAAAAACAAACAACGAGGAAGTAAATAAAATGAATATGTGCCATGGCATAATACCGATGATGTGAGAATGGATTCTACTAGCCATTGTATAAATCTGTGTTTCTCAAACATAGTCCCAAATTAGAAAAAATAGTGGTGCAAAATATCAGCTTACCTTTTCAGAAAAGCAGACCCCCTCCTCCCCATTCTCAATGTTTGGGAAGAAATAAAATGAAAAATGAACTGCTTTGAATTGTCTATATGTAGGATTCACGTGTGCAAACAAAGGCATTTGTTGGAATTCCTATGTTGTCACTTTAGTCCCCTTTCGTATTAAACTGTATTAATCAGGCAGGCTTGTTCTTTGGAGATTTTTTTAGCCCTGACTGCTGCTAAAAGGTTCTGATAAACATAGCAATTAGGCTTAAGTTAGAATGAAAGTAGAGGGACACGGTAGCTCAGTGGCTAAGATGCTGAACTTGTCGATCAGAAAGTTTGACAGTTTGACGGTTTGAATCCCTAATGCAGTATAAGAGGGTGAGCTCCCATTACTTTTCCTAGCTTCTGCCTACCTAGCAGTTCGAAAACATGTAAAAAGGCAAGTAGGAAAATAGGGACCACCTTTGGTGGGAAGCTAACAGCGTTCTGTGCACCTTTGGTGTTTAGTCATGATGGCCACATGACCACAGAGACATCTTCAGACAGCGCTAGCTCTTTGGCTTTGAAACAGAGATGAGCACCACCCCCTAGAGTCTGGAACAACTAGCACATAGGGGAACCTTTACCTTTAGAATGAAAGTATGATCAAATAGTATTTTTTATATTTCACTAATTTCTTTGCATTTCTAGAATTCATATATTTTTAACAACAAAAAATACTCTGTAAATAGTCATTAGAGGTTATCTCTTAAAGGAGATCTATTGGACACACAAGGAATTTGTCTTTGGTGCATATGTTCTCAGTGTACATAAAAAAACAAGATACATTTGTCAAGAATCATATGGTACAACACTTAATGATAGTCATAGGGTACAAGTAAACAATCAGGAAACAATGAATATTAATATCAATCATAAGGATACAAGCAACAAAGTTCCAGTCCTGCAGTCATAAGAGGTAGGAGATGGGTGATAGGAACGATGAGAAGATTAATAGTAATAGTAATGTAGCCTTAGTGAATGGTTTGACAGTGATGAGGGAATTATTTGTTTAGCAGAGTGATGATGTTCGGGGAAAAACTGTTCTTGTGTCTAGATGTCTTGGTGTGCAGTGCTCTATAGCGTCTACATCCAGCCTATGAGCTGCCAATGACACCCCTACCCTAACCCTTTATTCATTCTCAGGATGAATAAAGGGTTAGGGTAAGGGTGTCATTGGCAGCTCGCAGGCCGGATGCGTTACACACAGGCCACACCCACCCCAGCTCCGCAAAGGGAGAAAACATCACAATAAATCATGTGATGGCAACATGATGTGGCGAGTTTGACAGCCGGGGTTAGGGTGCATACATCCAGCATTATCTAAAATGATGCAGAGAAACGAGAAAGTGGAAGGGGACAATAAGTTGCATGTGTAGATGAAGCAAATAATTCCAGGTGTGTTTAGTAGGAATCACACATAAATACAAATGGCCTTTGGTATTTGTGGATAATGAAAGCACAGAAAACAAATGAGTTGTAGGGAGAAAAACACTTAACACACAGGCATAAAATACTGTACATGAAAAATATTCAGATTCCTTTCTCCAAACAGAACCGGGCATCCTGAACCATGGATATACATTTTTTAAAATCATGAATAATGATGTATGGTGTGTATTTACCAATGAAAAAACCACAAGTAATGAAATTATATATACTGAGGTCCAGCTATAGACTAGATTTAAAAAACACACTGTTTTCTGGGTTAATACTGAGATTACAATTTCTACCAATGAATTCCACAGCATTTTCATTTTCAAAATGAAAATAATTATAAAAATAAAGCATCAAACTCACATTTAAAAGGGTGTTAAGATAAATTGGTTTTCTCCTTTATGACATCTAAAAGAAAGGTCAGCAGAGCTTTAACACAGAGCATCAGACTGGGTTTTTTTTTCATTGTCTCATTTACTGCTTTGATAAAACAAAGACCCTCCCATAGCTATAATACATTAAATGCAAGCAGGGAGGCAGAAGCTATTTCTAATTTCCGCCCTAATGAATCTGTTCAGAAATTGATGATTTGTATATTACATTTATGGATATTACATTTCAGATGAAACATCTGATTTTTCCTTAAGTCCAGCTTTCCACACAATTTTCCAGTTGGATTGACTGAGGGAAAGGCAGATCAAGCAACTTCCCAATGACAGGCAGTGAGCTGATGCTTTAGTAGGGATTAGAATTTAGGTCCTTCCTCACTAATGGAACAAATAGCCTTCATTGTGCCAAATCCCACCAGGGATGGACAACTCACAAAAAAGAGGATTAGCCGTAAAGAGACTTGTCTGCTTAGGCACGCAAAAGATGTTCAATATAGAAGAAATACAAACGACTTTTAAGTTTGGAGCATAATCCTTGGCATGATTTATGCTTGCTCACTGAATATTTGGGGAAGATTTTAATGACTGATAAATGCAAGGGTAATAGAAGTGCTAAAGCAGAGAAGGGCCATGCATCCATATTTCAAAGGGAAGAGAACAGAGTATAAATCTTCAGTGGCTTTACAGTATTGAAAGTAGTACCGTTGTGCGTGTCGGGAAGAAGGCCTTCTTATTTTCAGGGGTGAGGGGAGGGGTATGTTCCATGCAAAAAGGTAAACAAATATTACAAGGCTGCCTCCCTTTCACTGGCAGCACATTTGAAACCAATGTCACTATTCTAGTTACAGAGCAAAAATGGAAACTGTCTCTTTTGATTTAAATCTGTCCCTAAGCAATTTCCATGAGTTAACACAGCCGAAGTGCAGGGATAAGAATCGATAAACAAAGAAGGCCAAATGGCTCCTAAACTACCCATCCTTTCCATTGGGACCGTCAGCCCCCTCCCACCTACACTGGCACACTAAGATTCACCGCCCATAATGTGCAAGGGGAACTAATTTCACCACCTAACTAGGAAGTAGGATGGAATTATTGACCAATTACATATCTGTGTTCAAATCTGTTTATGAGTCATCAGCTTATTGCTGTGCTTCCTACTGAAAGGACAAAGAGAATTATAGGGAAGGGAGGAGGACCTTTGTGTCTTCTGGCTATTTAAGAGTGCCCCCTCACACTTTCTTAGTGTGCCAGAATGATTCAGTTTCATTTGCAGTTTTCTCTTGCATTAAACGGACAAGAGATATAGACAAACAGCTGCAGGGTGTATTTGAAGAAACAAAGTAGGTAAGGAAAAAAAAAGCCCAAATCTATGCAAGGGAAATATAGTTCAGAATGTTGCCTCTATCAACATTCTTGGGAGAAGAAAACACATTGGTTGATGCATCCCTGATAAGCTGTTTAATAGCGAACTAAGAGAATATTCTTGTTTAGGAGAAATGGAAAGGACTACCGTATTTTTCGGACGCACCGGAGTATAAGACGCACCAAGGTTTTGAAGAGGCAAATTAAAAAAAAGTAGGTACGTAAATAGAGTGATAGAGAGGGAGAGAAAGAGAGAGAAATACAGTAGGTAGGTAGGGAGAGAGAAAGAGTAGTTAGTTAGGTAGGTAGATAAAGGGATAGAGAGAAAGAGAGAGAGACAGAGATACATACAGGTAGGTAGAGGGATAGAGAGAGAAATAGAAAGAGATAGAGAGAGAGAAATACAATAGGTAGGTAGGGAGAGAGAGAGAGAGTAGGTAGGTACAAAGGTAAATAGAGTGGAGGGAGAGAGTAATACAGTACATAGGTAGGGAGAGGGAGAGAGAGTAGGTAGGTATGTAGGTAGATAGAGGAAGAGAGAAAGAGAGAAATACAATAGATAGGTAGGGAGAGAGAGTAGGTAGGTAGGTAGATGTTTCCAGGTGTATTTCAGTGACGTGCGGTGAGGTTTATGGCTGGTGAGGCAAAAAGAAAAAAGCGGCTTGACAGTGGGCAAAAAGAGATTTAAAGGAGGAGAAGCTACCGGGAGGGGGAGGGCCGGGGCGGGGAGAAGGAAGGTGTCTGGCCAGGCTGTATTCTTAGGGAACTGATGGAGGGAACGAGAATAAAGAAAACTTAAGAGGAAGAAAGGTTCACGGGGAGGTTTCGGGCGGCTTGAAGCAAGAGGAGGGCGCCCAACCGTACAGGTGAAGGAGCCAACAGAGTCCACCTGAAGAATGCGGGAGGGAGGGACTTTGACGAGACCGTGACCCGAAGCCCTGGGACAGGAAGCAAAGTGGGGCATGGAGGAGGAAAGGGGGGAGAGAGAAACGATGGCATCACCCTCCTGTCGGCGCTTCCACCCACCAGAGCCCGAATGCAGATCTCTCTCTCGCTCGCTGTGGAGGAAGGACCAATAGACGATGCAGCGCTGCACAGGCTCCGGGATGAGCTCAAACCGCTCCTCCACCCGCTGGAAGGGCCACTTCTCTGCCACACACCATGCCACGATGTCCAGCAGGGACTCCGTGCTCTGCGTCTTGCCCAAGGGCAGCACTCCAAATGCGGCATAAGCCGCGGTCAGGGCAGAGGGGAAAGCGGCGGCAGTGGAGGAAGCGGCAGCAGCAGCCAATGAAGTTCCCATGATGCAAAGTGCCCCGCCGCCGCCGAGGCCGACATCCATGCTGCCGCCACTGCCGCCGCCCGCCCGCTGGCCTGGCCTGCAGCAAAGGTGCTTGGTGGGTCCCACGACGCAAAGTGCCCTGCCACCACCGAGGCTGACATCCACGCCGCTGCCGCCGCTGCCACCACCCGCCTACTACATGTCCCGCTGAATGGCCGGCCCGGAAGGCATGCTGGCACTTTAAAGTGCATGCCGCCTCGGCTCTCCATAGAGTGAAACATGTCCTGGTTTGTGGCCAGGAGGCACACTGGCACTTTAAAGTGCATGCTGCTGCCCCGGCCATACAGCGGGGCGACGACATGCACTTTAAAGTGCCAGAGTGCCTCCCGGCCACAAACCAGGACATGTTTCGCTCTATGGCAGGCTTTAAAAAATAAAAAAATAAAAATAAATGTGCCACCCCGTGCGCCAGCAGAGGCAAGTAAAAAAAAAAACACACACACACGCATAAACACATAATAAAAACAAATTACAATTACTTACATTACCAAATAATTTTGAATCCCCACTCCCTCCGTCCGATCTACATACCTTTTCCAGCTGTGGATTTCAACTCTCCTCTTGTCCGCCCGCCATGATGAAAGTGTAAAAAATTAAATAAAAAAGCAACTTAGGCAAGGCTGCAAGGCATGATTTGCTGCTCCCAGATCAGGAGGCGGGAGAATCACGTGCCTCCTTTGCATACGGAATTTTTCACCTTTTAACCCTTGCTTAACTCTTAAAAGGCGAAAAATTCCTTATGCAAAGGAGGCCCATAGTTCTCTCACCTCCCCCTACAGTTAGCACTAAGCAGACTCAGAGTCACTGTGACTTGGAGTCTGGCAGCAACTACCTTGGCCTTTTTAATTATTTTAAAAATTCTTTCCTTTTCTTCATGAGACTGGTGAGGCCCCGCCTCCCCGGCCTCCCCTGACTGCACGTCCCTGGTGTATTTATCCATGTGCTGGAGAAGGAAATCGCTGACAATCTGTAGCACCCAATACTTTGTTTCTGCTGGCACAGACTTGATCAATGTAATTCTCATCGATCAGTTAAAGAGCTTTCCAAAAGGGGGAAAAAAGTTTTTGCACTCTGCAAATCTCCCCAAAATGGCCCATTTTTCACAAAAACGGGCCCGTTTTTGTCAAAAAATAAATAAATAGCATGCATAGCCTTATGGAGGCTTATAGAGTGCTGCTGGGGGCTGGGAGGGGAATGGCCTGTTTTTTGCTCATTTCTGCCCTCCCCAGCCCCCAGGAGCTCTCTGAAACTCTCTACAGGCTCTGCACGACCATTTTTGTGATGGGGGCGGAGGCAAAAAATGCTGTATTCAATGTATAAGATGCACCCAGATTTTCAGCCTCTTTATTGAGTAAAAAAGGTGCATCTTATACTCTGAAAAATATGATACTTAGCTGATTGTCTTTCATTGTCTAGAAAGAAGGGAGCATTCCAGCTGTTGGGTGGCCAAGGCAGCAAAAGGATATATTGCAGGCAGGGATCAAGAAGCTTCTTAGTGAACCATTTTGTGCTTCACTAGGGAATAGTCATATGGTTAGCATGTCCCAGCAGACATTGATTTCAACTTTTATTTCTCTGTTTTTCTTTACATCTTGTGAACCAAGTGAGCTGAAGTCTAACATTTTTCTTAAGATTGTCAGGTTGCTTTATTGTTAAGCAAACAACTAGAGATGCAGATATAATTCCATTTTAAAACAGGTTGTTTTATGCCTGCTATATCTCGCCCTTCTTCTAATACCTTTAGGAAAGTATATATTAAGTTCTTTCTGCTATACAAGTATTTAATCTAACAATAACCTTGAGATAGAGTGCATTGAGAGACATTGATTGGCAAGTTATGACTGGCGTTATGACTATCTCTTCCTTCCTCTAGCCACAATTATCTCACCCTATAGCATACTTATCACTATACTCTAATCTCCTCCTCTGTATATAAATTCGATGTATGCAGATCAAAACATGTAAAGAGAGGCTATGTATTTTGTCTCATTCCCAAAAGTATACACAGAGCATAGAGGTTCACTTTTTCAGAGGTCAGGTGATAGGGCTAAGAAAACTACACTTTGCTTGGATGAAGTTACAGATGTACTTTCATGTCTTCTTTCTACATACTTGATATATATTAACTATAAGAGACAAAACGATGATTAGATCAGTACAGATACTGTTCTTTTGACTCTGTGTAGAATATCAATAATAAATTAAAAAGGCTGATTTACATATCCTCTTTCTTCATGTAATTATATGTATTATTATTAAAAAGTGGTAGGGAAACTAACAGCTTTTTAGACATCATTGGACTACAATTTATAAAACTTCCCTCTATTCAGTGTGCTGGCTAGGATTAATGGAAGATGGAATCTATATCATCTAGAAAAGTGGTTCCCAACGTGGGCCCCATGTCCCACATGGGGGGGGGGATTTGATTTTTAAGGGGAAAAATTTGAACCTTGTTTTAACCAAGTCAGCAGCCTTTTAGGCTTCTTCCATGTGAGTAGAGTTCACTTTTTGAGTAAAGTAAGAATTATATGTCACGGGGGGGGGGGGGCATCAGGATTTTAGAGATGCTTGGGTGGGGGATGGCCAAAAAAAGGTTGGTAAGTACTGATCTAGAAGATCACAAATTCCATATGTCTGATAGGCATGTGCATGCGCACACACACACACACACAGAGAGTCTAAAAGGAAATGGAAGATCTGTCATTATGGCCAACTTCAGTGCAAAATGCATTGCAATAATCCAGTCTTAAGGTTGCCAGAATATGCATGCATCCATGTGTTTGAGAGCAGGCATGAGGATAAATCTAGATTCACTATAAAATCATATACTTGTTCCTTAAAGGAATTACAATCATATCCAGAACAAACAGCCTCTGTAATTCATGAATCATGGGTATATTTCTGGTAATTTACTGATTTATAATTCAAGTTTTCCTAAAATGGTGGTTCATATGTATACAATTCTAGTTGTGTCAAAAATAATCAATACATCATAATCTAAATAATAGTATCTTGGTAGAACAGTGGCAATTTAATTTAATTTAATAAATGACACTATCAACTCTTCATTTCAAATATATAAATTCCCTGGTGTCTCCAAGATACCTATTTAAGTGGAATTCCTAAGAGGAATTGAACTGAATCCCTTAATCCACTAAATTTGAAGTGATCCCATCAAAATCGGGGGAACTACTTCTGTTATAACTGTTGGGAGGTCTGAAATTTAATTCCCTTTAGAATCTAAGTGCCAATCACCCAGCCTATAAAAAGTGCCATTTGATGCATAGATTCTACAGTACTTGACATATGCAGATCTCTTAAGTTAATGATAGAAATGCTGATTAAAGGTGACTGCAGCATTTTTCAAGAGTGCCTTGGAGGTTAAATCCATAATAGTATAGGAATTAGCAAGATATATGAATACATATCATTTCTGTTCCATATATAAATATCTATCAACTTCAGTCATTCAATATTAAGCAGTGACAACGTTTCCCTTACAAACTTCTAATTTTTGTTGCTTCTAATACATTTGCTGAAATATATTTTGTTCTACACATGTTTCAATATAAAAACCCATATGGTGCAATGATTAAGGTGCTGGGTTAAGACCAAGACAACCCAACTGGTTCCGGTCCTTCCTTAAGCACAGAAACCAACCGGGTGACCTTCAGCATGTCACCACTTTTGAGCCCAAATGAGCATCATGCTGTACATCAGGGGTGTCAAACTTGTGTCATCACGGCGTCATTGTGTGATGTATCTTGACTCTCCTCCTCTTCGTTAAACCAGGTGTGGGTGTAGCCAATGTGTGTTGCATCCAGCTTGTGGGCCACAAGTTTGACAGCCCTGCTCTATGTTAAGGTGGCTAAAGAATAAAATTCTTGCTGTACTGGGCATCGGCAGCATTACTGTAAAGATTGCAGTGCTAATGAAACAAACCCGGCAATCCAGCAAGACAAGGAGCAACTGCAGGTGTCAGTGTATAGTATAATAATGCCATTAATTATATACTGCAGATAGGAGTTTAGAAATATCATGGTAAGGCTGAGTACTGGAAGCAAGTTCAATTGTCCTATTGCACAACCCTCTCCAGAAAAAATAAAGAAAAAGAGAGACTTGGATTTTTTTTTTCCTGCTGGATTCCTGGGAAAATTTGAAAAAGAGTTTCTTTCTGCCTCATCTGTAATGATTCAGATTCAGATTCAGATTTAATTTATTTGTATGCCACCCTTCTCCGGGAGGGACTCAGGGCGGCGAACAACTCAAAAGGGGAAAGGGGATACAAACACAATACATATAATTAAAATACACAAGAGTCATACAGCCATACAAGTCGAGAGGGGAGGGGAACTCATCAACCCCAGACCTGCCGGCACAGCCAGGTTTTGACGGCTTTCCGGAAGGCCTGGAGAGGGGTGAGGGTCTGAATCTCCGCGGGGAGTTCATTCCAGAGGGCCGGAGCTGCAACAGAGAAGGCCCTCCCCCGGGTAGTAGCCAGATGGCATTGGCTGGTAGACGGAACCCGGAGGAGGCTTGTGTCCATGTGTCTTTAATACTGTTCCAGTAGTTCTCCAGTTTATTGTGCCTACTGGTCCCTTGTATTACAGGGATACTCCTGGTGCCAAATACAATATAGTAATTCAATTCTTTTCAGAATGCTGGTAAAAAAAATGACAACAACAGCATATGTGAAGGTATGACTAATTTTTCTGGCAAGCATACACTTGATTCACGCAAAACAGGTCTCTTGCATTTTGCCACACTGGTTCTATTTAATTTGTTGAAAGAGAAATTGTTTTCAAGCAGTATTTCAAAGCAGAAGAGAATTTCAGAGAAATCTTTGTGGGTAGAGCATACGTTTTTTTTTTTTGCATAGTTACGAGATGTTAGGAACATTTTGCAAGGAACATGTGTGCGTGCGTGCGTGTGCGTGTGTGTGTAGGTCCAAATCTGATAGTAAATTAACTAACTATAACAAAATATAAAACCACATCAACATCATGCAACAATAAATTAAATTCAAAATACTACCAAGATTATTTTTTTTAAAATTCCAAAGCATTCCAAGTAAAAACAGTAACAGAAAAAAGAACTCACATTCTTGATTAAAGAAACATTTAAAAAGTTGGAAAGCCATTTTTGTCCCATTAGAAACAGCACCTGGTTTAGCTGAGTGAGTCCCCTGTGAATCCAAAACTTTGAAGTGCATCAATATTCAACCAGGCTGGATGACATATGTTTAATGTTGACTCTATATATATTGTGCACACTTTTTATTATTTCTTTTTTAGTCTTGTATATGAATTTTGTGTTTCTTTTTTATTATCTTTCTCATTGTTTATTTTATATGTAACCTCTTATCTTTGAAACAAATACAAAAATAAATAAATAAAGTGAATCAACATAAAAAATGGTATGAAATGCAACACTTTACATTAAACACACATCAAAGATGAGAATGGATTTTTCTATCCTACTTTAGAAGTGTAAAAGAACAAAGATACCAGCAAATTCTCTCAAGCCGTGGTCTAGAATGGAAGTTGAATCCCATTGGTTAGTTATTAACTGTTTAGTTTTGGCCTTTGGATTTTGGTTACAGCCTCCTTTCTTTTCCTGATATATTTTGTTTTCTTTTAAGGTTCATCTATAAAACACCCAGAGTTGCCATTAATTGAGGACCTTTGAAATGGGCACAATAAATTATTAAATAAACTACTGGGGACCAAAACTGTTTCCCCCACAACCTTAGGAATTTGCACATTCTTGAGACCGAATCTGAGTCCAGTTCCTTCACTTTCCTAACCACGATAAGTTCGGGATGCTTAGCAAAGACAGGCTACTTACCAATGCTATCCAAGCCAAATAATTACAGCATTTATAAGCAGCGTTTGTAGCAACTCAGAATACGGGTGAACTTCTCTGTATTTAGCATACTGACATTAAAAAGCATCATTAAAATAATTTGAGAAGATTTAGATCTGCAACCCCTTACTGATATAAAAGTTCATCAGGTTTTTCTCCCATGGCTTTTTCTCTGTGGATTTCAGTTCCAAGATCTGAAACTGTAAATTAAAGCACTTATTCAATCTGTCAGGCAAGCAGGGAAACATAGATATAGTAATCAGCCAGCCTGGAATCTGGTGTCTATTGGAAGTCCTGGAATAGATCTCAGCAGGCTGGGCACTGTGCACCCACCCATTCTACAATACTGTGATTACGGCAGGTAGGTGGTTCACATAAGTGTACATTTCAGATATGCAGGAGTCCAGAGTAATATGTAGTATGATTTACTGAGATTTGTCAAGATGCTTACAATAATAGCATGATTGGTACATTGTGCCACTGGCTTGTCTTTCATACTTTCTGATTCAGAGATCTTTACAGCAACACTATTTTGAAGAAAAGACTTGTAAATAATTAAATACAATCATATAGACTTTCTATATTCACAGAATATAGACTGTTTGTACAATTCCTGGTAATCTTAGCACTACTTATAGACATTTTTTTATTTCAAAATGAAAGGGAAACAAGATGACATTTCATCCCATTGTATTATCACATGATTTATAAGAGATTTGAGGCATCACCTGGTACCGGAATGTAAATGTGGTGATTCCCAATCAAACAACTAGTAATTAAGAGAAATATAATTCAATATTTCTGGAGAGTAAGGGAAAGTTGGCCTAAATTAAGGATTACATTAATTTATTAAATTAATACATTTTAAGTTTAAAATCAAGCTACACTTTCTATGGTATGTGGAAGTCATGGTATGTTAAAGTATAGAACACAATAATTTTTTACCATACCTGTAGAATATATACATCAATCATAAAATGTTGTGGCCCAATTAGTGGCAGTCTGGTCTGTAGTGGTTAAGGCATGAGGCTAAAAAAATTGTTGAATTGTAGGCCAACCACAGGAAAAAGGCCAGCTGCTGATTTTAGGCTGATCCCTTTCTCTCAACCCAGAGAAGAAGGAATTAGCAAACCATTTCTGGAAATCTTGCCAAAAAATTGAACTTGCTGATGTGCTTACCGGGAATCAAAACTGGCTTGAAAGCACAAATTGCCCTTTCCTTTAAAAAGCATAGCTCTTCATTTGGCTGACAATCATATCTTCTCCAAAGAGATTACTGAGGTGTATAAAATATAATCTTTGTTCATGAACAAGTGTATAAAACACTTTTCTCCATTACTAGATTTGTGGCTTACCTTCAAATTTCTTTCTACAGATTTGTCAAGGAATGTTGCTTGCAGCATATAGGGATATGCTCATGCTTTCTGTATAAGTATGTTCCACCATGTATTGCCAAGATGGCAATGTTTCAACGAGGTCTCACTCGCCATCTTCAGGCTGGGTTTTGGGCTTAAGGTTTTAAGCACAAAACACTTTAAGCCCAAAACCCAGCCTGAAGATGGCAAGTGAGACCTCGCTGAACATTGCCAAGGCAATCTCAATCTTACAAGGGAAAAGACCCAGATACAACAAGACAAGCATGCCTACACTAGTATAGATCTATTTCAAGCTATTTAGCTCTCATCAGCTAGCCATACCCTTACTGGGATTAGAACCTGTGCTGTATTGCATCTTAGGCAGATGTGTTAACCACTAAGCCACAGGATTCTTCTCCTTATCAGCTTAGTAACTCTAATTACACACACACACACACACACACACACACACACACACACACACACACACACATATATATATATATATATATATATATATATATATATATATATATACACACAGACACACACATACATACACACACACACATACACATACACATACATTTGTTATATACATGGAATCCAACGGATTCCAAAGAAAAACAATTACCAACCTAATCCAAAAGGAGACACCCCCCAAGAACTGAGACACAGAACAGGACAATGGCATCGCCCTCCTCCCTTACATCAAAGGCACCACAGATAAAATCAGCAAAATTGTCCACAAGCACAATATCAAGACAGCCTTCAGCTGACCAAAAAATAGCCAACATCTTAAGAAACCCCAAAGACAAGATCCAGCTAGAAAACCAAGGAGTCTACGAAATACCATGCAAAATCTGCCCTGCCACATATGTTGGACAAACTAATAGGAGAATAAATGCACGCATTGCAGAACACAAGAACGTAGTCAGAAAAAACTTCCTCCCTTTTCCAGCACCTTAAAGCAACAGGACATGAAATTGATTTTGAAGGAACCAAATTAATCTCTAAAACAGAACAATTCAACAAGATAATAATTATGGAAGCCATCGAAATAGTGAAACACCCCCACAACATGAATAGACATGACAATACCTCCCGCCTACCAGACATTTGTAAATCAACCCTAGTCAACAAACGAGCTCCACCGACTTCCTGTGGGAGGAGCCTGTCGCCGAAGGAGCTCAACGGAGCCCCTTTCAGAGTTCTGGTCTGTATATCTAATTAAGATCAATAGATATCACCCCTTTCTGGCAGAAAGGGGCAGGCAGAAGCTCAGGTGCTAGGATTTATTCGTAGTTCACAGCCCCCCTTCTTTTTTTTTGGGCTGCGAATGGAGAAGAGATCCAGCGTAACTGAGCTCTTATCTCCAGCCAGTTCCTCGCAGCTGCCTTTTTGCAGCCCTAGACAGACGACCCCCCCACTCAGGACAATGATAAATTGTTTAAAGCAACTTAAGGCAAACGAGCGGGTCTCACTCCTGTGATGTTTTTTTTTTTTATAACTATCTAAATACCAGCCTAGTTTTTCCTTTGAAACTTCTTTGTGCAATTGGGATACAAAATGGCGTTTTTACTGTGTTGGTGATTGATGACGCAATTAACCGGCTTTATCTCCCCGGAGACTGCTACTCATTAACAAGCAAAATCTACAAATAATTTATTGAGAACTGACCAGGTGAAGACACTGTTTATCTGTTTATTCTCAGCTTTTATCTATAATGCCTCCCAGATCTAAGCAGGCAAAAAAATCCCCCCCGCATGTGCTTAAAGAACTTGTTAGTAAATCGCTGCCTTTGTCGCCTACACCACCTACTGGAGATTCATTGACACAGGAGCTTTTCTTTCAAATAATTAATGACTTTAAACAAGAAATTAAAGAATTTGTGCTGGATTTATGCGATAAAATACAGACTAAAATTGCCCAAATAAAGGCGGATATGTTTGAAGTTACGTCTACTTTGACAGATTATATTGAAGAAATGGAGTCTAAACTGGAAACTTTGGAGGAGGCTAATTTTAATTTGACTTCTAATATCCAAACATTACAACAAGAGATTAGAAATACTCAAACACAACTTACAATGATAAATTATAACAGAAAGGCGTCTGCAATAAGAGTCAGAGGACTGCCTGAAAAGAAAGGAGAGAACTTGAAACAGACGTTTGTAGAAGCTTTCAGCCAAGCGGTGGGAGGTCCGGGACTCAATTTTGATTGAAATATTCGAAAAATCTATCGCCAGAATTCGCGTGTAGCAGAGCAACGACAGCTTCCAAGAGACATAATTATATACTTTTTCACAAGAGAATCCAGAAATGTGATTACTCAAAAGTTTTACAATAACAGGCTACGAATCGATGGCCATGATTTGTTTGTCTTTAAAGAGATCCCGCTTCAGATGCTGCAAGCAAGGAGAGGCTATACTTTCTTAACCCAAGAACTTAGAAATCGTCAAATACAGTATAAATGGGAAGCTCCAGTTGGAATCACAGTTACATTTGAAAATCAAAGATTTCGTATTAATTCTGTTTCGGAAGCTCGGGACTTTTATTATAAAACTCTGAAGGCGGGGCTTCTTGACTCACTCGGAAATGCGGAAGGACAAGGTGAAGGAAAGACAAGCAGCAAGTCACTTGGTTACAAGAAGGAGGGAGTTGTTCCCCCCCTACTGGAGAGGCAGAAGAGCGGAAACTGAGGATTTAGTCATATTCTCAAAGCAGCGGGACATGTGGTGATAAGGGAGAGGGTAGCCTTCTCTTTCCGAAAGGGCAGAAAAGTAAAGAATATAGATCCAGCGATGTCTTTAAAATACTTCTTAAGCTTTTGGACTGATTAAAACTTTAGGATTTCTGTTTGGTATGAAATGGTAAAGCTGTGTACTGATGAGGAATGGAAAGAAGCATTGCTTATTCTAGACAGATATTATACGGGACTTTTACAAGACTTATTTGAATCTCAATCCAAACTGCGCATGAAGTGTTTTCTGTGAGGAAAGCGGGGACTAAGATTTATTTGAATTGCGGTTTGGGATGAATGGAGCTGGGAGGAGTGGGGCAGAAAGGAAGGTGGAGCGGGATATTGATGAAGGGATCTTGGGATTGAACGAACTGGTATATGCAATTTGGGCTTGGGAGGAATAGAGACGTGAAACGAAGGGTAGGAAGATGAGTAGCGAAAGCATGATTAGACTGCTCTGTATTTGAAGATAAATTGATTTTTGTATAAACTAATATTTGAATATAAGGTTAAGAAAGGCTATCTGGAGAGTCTACAGGAAGATGGGGGTAAATATCAAAGAAGTAAGGGACGAGGACAAAATATAAATGGAATGATTCACACTGTTTAAATTTTAAGAATGATGGGAGGCTGAGCATAATGCAAAAGAATTTTAAAAATTTTTTTATTTACTTTTTCGTTTTTTTTTCTTTTTTCTTTTTTGGAGTGTTCTTTTTATGTTATTTTCATTATTATTGTTAATAAGATATTTTGAAGGTGAATGGTACTGAACTGTGCCGGGTGTGGGACCTGGGAAGTCGGAGGGGGTTAGGAAGGGGGGTTCATTGGGGGTGGGTGGGTGGGTGGAGATATAGTTTCAATATATAGAATAAGAAGAATACACTTGTATACTGTTGATCCTTATCTTTTCTTTTTATTTTTCTCTTTTTCTTTTCTTTTCTTTTTTCTTTTTAGCGTAAAAGGAATAGAGAAATGCACCATAGTGAGAAGTGGAGGAAAGGAAGAGGGAGAAGTAAGGAGGGAGGAAGAGGGGAATGTAAGGATGAGAGGGGAAGGAGGGCGAGGAAGGCGAGAAAGGAAGGCAGGAGGGGAAAGGGAAGTAGGAGGGGTGATCGTTGGAGGGAGAAAGGAAAGTTGGAGGGGGAGAAGAAGGGGTGTATGAAAGTGATAGGTTGGGTTTATGAGTTGTGTTTCGGTTGGGGTTTTTCTTTTCTTATTATTATTATTGTAAATATCCAGTATATAAGTGAATGTACAAAATTGAAAATGAAAATGAATAAAACATTTAAACAGTAACAAACGAGCTCCACCCACCACCCAGGTTGTTACAACACAAAAGAACAACGGACACACAGCCAGCACCGCAGCCACACAGAATGATATGAAACAGCTGACCAATCTACAAACATCAACTCCATCTAGCAATCAGGATGCAACTACACAGCCAATCAACCCACTTATAGCAACAAAGCCAGCACTCCACACACCCCCACCAAGATTTATAGAGAGACTGCAGCTCCGACCTGCTGGATCAAATCAAAGCCTATCTTAGTCCAGCTTGCTTCACACAGTCACTAGCCAGATTCTTACCACAGAAGGGAGTGACATATATATCCCATTGTTATCCCGCTGCCATTGGTATTTTAAAACATACTGTATCAAAACCAGAGATAATTTTGTCCCTCAAAGGCCAAAAACCTTTGATAGACTTGTCCTCCACTAATTTATTCAATCTCCTTTTAAAGATATCCATATTAGTAATGTATGGTGCAAGGAATCATGTGGTATAGTTGATTATGCCTTGTGCATAATTATGCACAGAATTTTACTTTTCTGCCCATTTTAAACTTTATTCTAATCAGCGGCTCAAGACAAAAAAGGAATTAAATGACCAATAGAACAGCCAGGAAATTATGGCTTGTTAGGTTACAGCCGGTAACAGCTTAGTGCGATTTCAGTATCTACAGTGTCCCATTTTAAAGACCTATATATTTGGAATATAGTGGTAGAAATTTTATTACATGGTGTGTAATTGGTAATATTTTTTTACAGTCATGAATCTTCTGAACCCTTTCTTAACAATTAATTTAATTTTAATATAATTTTAATTTGATGTAATTTAAATATATTATTAAAGAGGTGAAAGAATGCTGATGGTCTTCAATTTTCAACTTGACTAATACCTTGAAAGCTAACTCTTCTGGATAAAAGTTATAAAGGTTTTTGGCCTGCATTCTTTAGAAAAAAATCAGTTTTCCTTATAGATGACTGGGAATTATGTTTTCTTCAAAATAAATTTGTTTTATTCAACTACTTTAATGTTATAATTTTTATTTGCATTGCATATATGATATGGATATCACAACCAGTTTTATTATTAAATTCATATTTAGCAATAAAAATATGAGAACAAAAGAATGTAACTTTTGCAAAACAGAAATTGAATATTATTATAAAAATTAATAGAAATAGAGATAATAAACAGAGAGCAGAACAAACTTTCAATAACAGACCAATCTGGCCATTAATTGAATATCTATGTCTGCACTTCTAATAAAGTGTTAAAATAATGAACTTGACAGATTCCCATTCTTAAGTTTTAGAACATAGCCTGAAACAGAGATGTAAGTTATTTTATCCTGAAATATATGATTGGGATCTATGACTGGGATCCAAACTTAGGCCTTTAGTGCAGTCCACAGTGGGAATCAGATTGGCCACAACTGGATGCTCAAAGCTCATCTTTGTACTTGCATTTTTGCATTTGGTAAAAATGGTGGAGTTTTACTCAGATTGGGATTTTTTTGTACCCACTTCCCGGGTGCATGTCCCTACATCTTTTGAGAAGTGGGAAGGAAATAAGGTGCATAACTGGCTGCCAACTTCCAAGTTGAATATTTTTTGAGGAGTCCATATTTATGTATTTAAAATGTTTGCAGGATTGTTTCCCTTAAGGACACTAGGGCTAATAATTAAAATAATAATAATCAAACACTATAACATGATAACATCACAAAATAAAAGCAGAATTATAGCCAGAGGAGTTATAAAACACAAACAACAAAGAGTGCAAAAGAGTATACATAAATACATAGACAAATATACATATACACATAAAACCTGGTAAAGTTGTATGCATTATCCTTTGTTATTTTATTAATATTTATTTTGCATTAAATGATTTATATTCAGTTTGCATTAAAGGAGAAGATAATATTGCTATTTAAAATGTAGAAGCTGGGGTATAAGTATTCAAGACATTTTACAGATTCATTAACTTTAGGAATCCGTATAGATGATGTGTTCAGCTATGCTGAAATATTGTTAGCAACATCATCTCCAAGATGAAAACCTGTATCAGCATCCTAATATTTTATTATTCCTAAATGTCATTTTCATTCATGTTTATGTGCTTTTTCCATGAACTTAGCATGCTTTTTCTTCCCACATTTTATTTCTGGGCAAGCTTTGGCTGTAATGCTGGTATTTTCATGTAACTTATTTTTTTTCATCTCTACGGCCAAGGAAAATTAGTAGCTGGCCAGAATCTACCTGTGATTCCTCCCAGTGGTGTTTAATGGATAGCAAAGGGCAATGGCATGAAATGGCTCTTGCTTCAAAATTGCAGCTGACAAAAAAATCAAAGCTCTCTTATGCCCACATATACTATATGCAGACATTATATGAACAGTGAAAAAGTCTGTTGTTGTCCATGCTTTAAATGAATCAGAAACTGTGAGATAGCATAGGTCTAAGTACGATTCCTGTAAACAGATGCTGATGTAGTTGCTTTCCATGACATAAACATTATTTCTTCAGAATATCGACAACTGAATTTCTCCATGGACACATTATGCCTCTCCAGTGATTGCTAAGTGTTTACAGCCACAATAATGCTCTTGTTTATGGTCTGTGGTTTCTCAATCCTTCTCTGTAATTTCCATACTGAAGGCCAACTCTCAGGTCTGCATATATTTACATGTTTTACTTGTAAGCTTTTAAGCATTAAATTATATAAAATAGAGGTGAGACCTCTGCCAGTTGAGTCTTTCCTTTCTTGTTTCCATTGTGCTGGGATTTGGCAAGATAAATAAATAAATAAGAATGCAAATTGGTACAAAAATAAATGAGAGCTCATATTCCACAGGTTTGTATTTTGTTGACCCATTGCCACTTTAGTTCTATCGCTGTGTGAAGGGTGTCCATGTTTTGGTCCCCTTGCCAAAGGAATGATAAGTGGATGCCCTCTAAGTGCATTGAGCTGTCAAAGACACAGTGCTTGCTGTGGTGCCATGCTTAGGATTCAGCACATCAAATGTTTTGCAAAATTGTTATGAGCTTTACTTGAGCAGGACTGCACTCTGGGACTTCCACTGAATGTAATTTGTAAAACTGTTATGTAACCAGTTCCCTATCAGAATAGCAATTACAAGGAAAAAAAATAGTCTGTTCAATCAACCAGGATGACAAGTAAAATGAAAGTAAAGAAGTAAGGCCACTCTAACCAAGACTATACTTATATCCAAGGGATAAGCTTCATGATGCCAAACTGAGCCAGAGACTGATCATTGTTTTGTTTTTACCTTACATGTGTTTCATATTTTGTGCCACCGTGGCACAGTGGTTAGAGTGCTGAACTGCACTGCCAATCATCGGCTGCCAGCAATTTGGCACATCAAATCTCACCAGGCTCAAGGTTGACACAGCCTTCCATCCTTCCGAGGTCGGTAAACTGAGGGCCCAGATTGTTGGGGGCAATATGCTGACTCTCTAAACTGCTTAGAGAAGTCTGTAAAACACTATGAAGCGGTATGTAAGTCTAAGTGCTATTGCTATATTGTTTTTTTCCACTGCATGAACTTACCTAATATGAGACAACATGTAGGTGAAATCAATGATTTTTTAAAAAATTGCTATAGGAAGAAAAGACTATGGATTTAGGCTGCCTTCTGTAATTTTTCTACATTTCATGTTTGTATGAAAACTTGAAGAAATCCTTGGCAGTTTATACTGAAACATGCAAAATAAAATCAGCATAAAACAATTTAAAATTAATTAAATTATCCTCCCACTGTGAATAAACTATAAAACTCTTGAAACAGAGTTTTAAAAGGATTCCTAAATGAAAGCAGGGAAAACACTATAGATTTCTTGAAGGTAAAGATTCAAATGGTTGGGAACTTCAGGTTGCACATCCATGTTTTAAAGAATAGATGAATATTAATTTATAAGTGGAAGCTTTTATTTTCATTAAAGTTGTTTTGTAGTTATTTTATACCTGTTTGCTTTACAATTTTTATCTTACAAACTTCAGGTTCTGCTCTAAAGTAATACACAAGTAATTATAATAAAAAAGTATAAACTGAAAGGAAAATCTCTGCAAAAATATTAAAACATTCTTTAGACACTGCCCAAAGATATAACAGTGACCCCCCCCCCAACTCCTCTAAATAATGGGGTCCTCTTTGACATTGATAAAAGCCTGAACGGTTGACGCTCAGATGATTCTTGCTTTCTAAAATGAAGTGTTTCAACTGAGATAGCCTTGGGACTGGTTTCCAAGGATGATAGAGATGGACAAGACTCTCTAGGGAAAATGACCATTTGAATTGGGAGAATGTGATCCTTCTTATAGTTCAACTTCCAGCAGCCTTCTCACTCTGGCCGACTTGCTGTGACCATGCAACAAATCGCAATGGGACAATTCAAAGGGGGATAACTCAAGAGTGGGACAAGTGAAGGGCAGTAGGCCTTTCAACTTTCTCAAATTGAAATCCTTGAGGCTGTGGTAAGCTGCAATTCTACTTGTCTCTCTCTTGAGTTATCCTGTGTTGAATTATCCCATGGCGAATTGACCATGCTGAGTTGTCCTGTGATGAGATGGGCGCGGTAAGTGAATTGGGGTAAGTTGTCCCATCCCACCTTCATATTGCTTTGTCCCAAGGAAGAAGGTTAGAAGGCAATGAACTAAGCTTCAAACAGGATGGAAAGCTAGTGCATGATCATACCATCCAATTCCTCCTAGCAATTTGGCCTCCCTGTTTTTGAAAAGGCAGATTTATATACAACTTATAATGATTTAATCAGGAGCTTATTGTGACCACAGCTATCATGCGAGGTGATGGTGATGGGCAATATATCAACTTCATTTTGATTGTAAACAAAGCCCTTCAGGACAAAGAGTTAGTTGGAACCCCTAAAACCATCATGCATTCAGGAGCGCCAAAAAATCTGTTTATTTAGATGGAAAGAAAATTGAACTACATGCAGCTTTGCAAATGATTCACCCATCAATGATATCTTCATTTTGAATATTCAGACTACTACAGTACTTGCTCAACTATTAATTTAAGATAAGTACTAGTTATTTTTAGCCACATGTAATTCTGCTGCTGCTCAAAGTTAAATGATCTAGAATTACAGGAACTTCCTGTTCAGAAATAATTCTGAACACCAGATCAGACTCAAAAGAATAGTACAACTTTGGGGCATAACTAACAAACAGATCTATCCTATAACCACTTTCACTGCTTGTTCTATTCATAGGATTAATAGATCTGACTATCATCCATAAGGTCTTAACATTACAACTTTTCTAATAGTGTAGTGCGGAGTCTTAATTGCATGGAAAACCAGGCAGAATCTTGTAGAACATCTTTATAATTGATAATGACAATCATGTTATGGTTATTAGACATCTGAAGAGGACTGCAATGACTGACATTTTTGGAGGATCAGAGGATGAAGATTTTCTGTGTTGATGGTTTTCTTACTTCTGTTGGCCTCTTTTTAATTTATTTAGTGTTAGAGCAAACATGGTTCAGACAGCAACAAAATGAATCTGTGCCTTAAATTAGCTTGCAAAAATGAATATTTGTTTGATATAACCAGGATTTAGCACAGAAGGCTATGGAGTCTTTCCATTTGTATACTCAGAACAGGATTTCTGAGCTCTGGACTTTTCAGAGTTTTAAGTGAAAATCTTTTTACTTATACATCTGGCTCTGTCAAATGTGCATTTCAGTTTTCCAGTAAAATCAGCAACAACTAAAATAATAAAATTAACATTAAATAAATGTGAAACCGGTACACTTTTTTTTTTTGCTGCCGCCATTAGGTGACATTGTAACTGCCTCTTTTTGTCTGATTCAAAAAAGGAAATACAAAACAGGTTTGGTTTAAAAATGTATTGTTAGTGGGCACTGAGTGGATGAATATGTATGAGGAATACTGAAAGCAGGAGATTTGGCTCTCTCCAAGGACCTGGCACTTCTCCTGGAAAATTCAGTCATAGAAATGGTTAATGCAAGATTTCTCTCGCTTTTATTTCTGCTCACTTTAGGATCTAGCAAAGGGCAGTCATATCTGATTGATATGCCATCATCAAAAAGCATCAGAAGAATAAAATTCATAGGCTGTGTCTGGGTGTACGTGTGTGTGTGTGTGTGTGTGTGTGTGTGTGCATGTCCGTGTGTGTGTGTGTGTTTGTGTGTGTGTATTTTTCCTCTGATTCTCTCAACTTGTGGTCAGCCATGCAGATTACAAACCAAAGAAATCACTTTTGCCAACTGAACTGTTATGTGTGCCTAGATTCTAATGACAGAATAATGAAACTCAAATGATGTTGCTTTAAGGAAGATTTTCTCTAATGGCAGAACTGTTTTTTTAAGTGTGTTATATGTTCAAAAAGCTATAGGAAAATAGTTTTTTTTAAAAAAATCTTTCCAAGTCTTTCTGGAAAGAAAATCTACCTTAAGAAATTTCTTTAACAAAGAGAACATTATTTCAGACTCTAACATTTCTGTCTGCCTATTATCATTAGTCATAAGCTAAGCCCTGCACTAAATGTCTACTGAGCACAGATAATGTTCATTTTGTCTGGAAGACAGGTTGCCGCCTGTCAAGGAGCGATGGAATAAATGACAGGTTTGGACTCTCTGCCTTGCAGGCATATTAGGCTAAGAAATCGCCAACATGATGAAAAATTATTTTGTCAAAAATTTGTAGGTCACCCATCATTGTCTAATGTATCTCGTGATTAATTGCTAGCATAGATCAGCATTATGTCTTTCCAGTGAATCGCTTAATTGTTGCCTGCTTCATGCTCTTAATGTAATGATGAGGCATCTGGCCATTTCACATGTGCTTTCAAATGCCAGTGTTGCATCCAGGTTACAGGAACGGGGATGTTAAAGTTAAAGGACTCGTTGAAATGAGAACTTCCAGAAACCTATTCTTCTCTTTTTGTTTCTTTTTCTCCTTCCTCTTTATGGCGAGGCACACGGTCGGCTGCATGGTAGTGTTAATGTATGTAGATTTTATTTCTGATGAGTGATTATTTGACTGCTCATTTTACGAAGATTTATGGTGTGCTTTCTATCTCCTGACTGCAGCGCTACTCTTATCTTTAATAAAAGAGATGAGGACATTAATCAGCCTTTGTCAGGAGTCCTGACTAAGACATTAAATGTACTGTATAGGATAGGTAAACACTCTCCAGATCCTTCTCTACTCCAGTAGATCAGGCAAAAAAACACTCATTATATTTATCATAATTTCACATCTGCTGTTTTTGAAGCAATGTACCATGAGGCCATAAACTGTATTACAACTATGCATAAATTCAACTGATTTGTGACTGGAGCAACTAATTCCTAAAGTACATTTTAGAAAAACAAGCAGTGAGCCCTGAAATTGCAATTCCATAAAGGCACTAAATTACTGACTGAGGATTCAAGAATTTGCTTGATGTGATTTTGCAGTGACCATTTTATAAAAAGTGACAGTGTGCCTGTGATTGAGTCAATAAAATAAGGATGAATGAGCCATACACTCAAACAAGATTAAAGAGGAAGACAATGACAGAGGACAGATGCATGGGATATAAATAGAAGAAAGTAACGCCCCCCCACCCCCAAATAGCATTAGGATGTGACTATTAATAATGGGAAAATTAATGTGCACTGATCATTTTAATGCTGGTAGTAGTAAATGTGTGTCAGGAATCCAACATGAGCACCTTAGTTTTAGTTTAGGACAGGTAGAATGATAAGGGATAAGAATGCATATAATTGATGAGAAGAAGACTGAAGTAACCCTTTTAAAATATGACATACTGAGTTAAGCTGTCTGAAGCTTTGAAAATTGGGATTAACACAGGCAATTGCCTTACTTTGCAAGTGGATTAAATGGGAGGGAGAAAACAATCAAATGACTTGTAAGAAATATATAATATTGCACTTCTCCTGAAAAAAAGTAGATGCAGACTTGCAGAGCAGAAATTGGATTTTCTGTTTCGCTATCAATGTTATGACGTCTATTCTGATCTTAAATGTACTTTGCTCAGATGTGTGGATTTGCTTCTAAAGAATGGTTCAGCTTTAAACATTTGAAACTGGAAGTAAATCTCATAACTTTTATTATGATAAAAATAATATTAATGCATGTGAAATGGTACAAAATAAACACAGAATGAAATAAGAAAATATCCCATACCCAATCTAAGATATTAATGATAGGGGAAGTACCAATCAATTACTGAAAATAAAAAAAAGAGAGAAGGGATGACTTGGAGAAACAATGGAATTAATTGTATGGTTAGTGCAATTAGTGATTGTAAGTATGGCTATATACTGTACCTTGCATTAGCTCCATCCCAGTGTTTATGTGACCCTCAATGACTCGGGTGTGGTGGTCATTGAATTGAATATTGAATACACATACCCACACACACATACACACAGAGACAGACATTGTGTGTGTGTGTGTGTGTGTGTGTGTGCTGGTCTTGTTGTATTCTTTTCCCATGTAAGATTGAGATTGTCTTGGCAACGTTTCGGCGAGGTCCCACTCGCCATCTTCAGGCTGGTGTTTTCGACTTCGTGCTTGTACGAGTAAGGCGTGGTCGCAGCTGTCGTCTTTCTATAAATCTTGGTGTGTGTGTGTGTGGACTGCTGGCTTTGTTGCTGTAAGTGGGTTGATTGGATAGATTGGTCAGCTGTTTCATATCATCCTGTGTGGTTGAGGTGCTGGCTGTGTGCCCATTGTTCTTTTGTGTTGTAATGACCTGGGTGGTGGGTGGAGTTTGTTTGTTGACTAGGCAAAACAAAACAAAACCTACAACCCAGGGACCTATTTGTGAGCTTCGATGTCATAACCCTTTTCACCCAAGTGCCTATAAAATAAGCCTTGACAGCTATCCAAAACAAACACAACCCCCCTAAACACATCCTGGACCTGACCAACCACTGCTTAACCAACACATACTTCATCCATAATGGACAAAGATACAAACAGAAGGAGCACCCATGGGATCACCCCTCTCACCCGTCAACGCAAACTTATACATGGGACATTTTAAAACTAACACCTTAGATAAATCTGAATACAAACCCAAACTCTGGCTTAGATATGTTGATGACACTCTTGTGATTTGGCCAAATGGGAAAGAAAAACTGGACAACTTCGTCACACATCTCAACAGCCTACACCCCAAAATACAATTCACTATGGAAATAGAAACAAACAAACAACTTCCCTTTCTGGACGTCCTAATCTACAAAAAAACCAATGGCTCCTTAAGACACACCATATACCGGAAAAAACACACACACCAAGTGCTACTTAAACACATAATCCCAACACCACCCTGCACAGATCAACTCTGTAGCCAAGACCCTCATCTCCAGAACCAAATGCTTAGCCAACAAAGACCACCTGAAAACTGAATTGCACACTCTAACAAACGTATTAATCTCCAACAGATTAAAAAAAACACTTACCAACCTAATCCAAAGGGAAACTCCCCCCAAGAATCAAGACACAGAACAGGACAACGGCATTGCCCTCCTCCCTTACATCAAAGGCAACACAGATAAAATCAGCAAAATTCTCCACAAGCACAATATCAAGACAGCCTTCAGCACTGACCAAAAAATACCCAACATCTTAAAAAAAACCAAAGACAAGAGTCTACGAAATACCATGCAAAATCTGCCCTGCCACATACATTGGACAAACTAATAGGAGAATAAATGCACGCATCGCAGAACACAAGAACGCAGTCGTAAAAATTGATTTTGAAGGAACCAAATTAATCTCCAATACAGAACAATTCAACAAGAAAATAATTATGGAAGCCATCGAAATAGTGGAACACCCCCACAATATGAATAAATGTGATGATACCTCCCACCTACCAGATATCTGGAAACCAGCCCTAGTCAACAAATGAAACCCACCCAACACTCAGGTCGTTACAACACAAAAGAACAACGGACACACAGCTAGCACCTCAGCCACACAGGATGATATGAAATAGCCGACCAATCTACAAACATCAACTCCATCTACCAACTAGGATGCAACTACACAGTCAAGCAATCCACTTACAGCAACAAAGCCAGTAGTCCACAGCTGCAACCATAACTTACTCGCACAAGCACGAAGCCGAAAACACCAGTCTGAAGATGGCGAGTGGGAAGATCAACCAAAAGGACTATTAATATAATATATATTAATATAAAACAAAGTGGAATTATATGAAAAAGAAAGATTTGCAATCAGTAAATCAGATAACTACACGGTGAATGAAATATTGCAAACAAATTAATAATAGCTTTTGAATCACCTAAAAGTTCAATGCTCTGGGTCAAAAACAGGTAACCCAGGGACCCTTAGCAAAACAACAATATGTACTGAGATAAAGACATGTCCCTTCCTCATTTTTTTTATTTCTGAGAATTTCAGAGTCAATAACGTATACTCTTATGTTTACCTTTTATGTAACAATCTTTCTAAAAACTAAAAAAAATCCTAATCCTTTAAACCAGGATTCCCTTGCTTTAAGCCTCTTTTTTTTCCACCTTCCTAGCTTCGACCTTTCAACTAAAATTGTACAGGCTTAAACTGTGACAATGCTGGGTTATTAGTGACTTTATCTTAATCCAATCCCCCCTCCATAATTTCCATGGTGTTATTTGTATTCTTCACTACCACTAAATAGTTAATATTGTCATTCAGCTATCCCCTATAACTAAAAGATTTTCTTTCTGGTTAGCCATAGCCTTGTATAAAACCACAGAACCAATATAATGCTGTGTGTGTTTTTGTATTCATATTTATACTTGAACCTCATTTATATTTTTAGTTCATTTGCAAAGTTTTCAGTCTACTACATTTTTCATTGCCCTGAATAATACCATTTTCAACCATATGGCCATAATGGCTAAATCTAAAATGTCTACATCTAAAAATCCTAATTTTTTTCCACCCTTGCACACTTACTATTATTTGAGTCAGAATTTCATTGTGTCATCGCTTGAATTCTATTCATTATACTAGTGGGGACAGGAGAGCTCACCAGTTTAGTTCACTTCATCTTATCCTCATTGCTATCTCTAGTTTTTTCTCTTAAATGGAGAGGCAAAATCTAGGAGATTAGACTTTCCCCTAAAATCTTCTTTATTCTACTTTATCTAGAGCAGCCAACTGTACCCTATTTCACACATTCGTCTCATTTCTATTTTAAACCTATTCATTTTGTTCCAGTGATTCATATGTGCTTACTTTCTGATCTCTAGGAAAATCATTTGGTTGTACTTTCTTCCAGTCTGTAAGGCAACTTTTATTTTAATAAGTATTCATCTCACTATCTCAATACATGAGGCTTATTAGAACCTTTATAACAGTGCATAGCAGTACATCATTTTCTTTGTGATCTGAGTTGCTACGGGCACTTCAAATATATTTCTGCAACTTTAAAATGGCTACTTTGAGTTATATTTATTTTATACTTTAGAAGGAATTATTTATCACTAATAGAAGGATAACTGGCTGAGTACATACCATTACCCCTTTCAAAATTATGCCTTGTGAGATGCACAGTAAAACTCCATTCATACTTCAAATCTGGCCTTGCTTCAGTTTTTCATATGTTATCTAATGAATGTACACCCTTGAATACTTCTATCTTGTCAGGATTAAGTCTCAATTTATTAATGTCATTCAGTTCATAGATTCAGTTGCTGCTGCTTTCACATTTGTTGCAAAGGAAAATAGTTGGACTGTGCATCAGTTTTGGCAGAGTACCAATCTTTGAGTGGATCCTGTAGCTTTATGAAGCAAAGCCAGAACAGACTAAGTTACCCACATTAATTCAAGTCTGTTATAAGATTTAGAACTTTTAGGTACTGAAGAGAGGTAGACATTTTGTCAGCAAAATAAACAAATGAACAAATTAGTACATGTTAAATAAAAAAAACCTACTTTCTATCTATCCACAAGGTGGAAAAGGAAGCTGACTGACTGATGGATTTACATTTGAATCACAAAAATGGTTTATCAAGAGTTATTCAATCTCAGTTGAATATAAAGGGATAATAAGAATTTGCCTGTAAATTTCAAATCATATATATTAAAATTAAAGGAGCTTAGTTTTTAAATTCCTAACTATATCCTTGATGAATTAGAAGATTTCCACAATGTGTGCCATTTTCATGCCTATGTTGTCCATCAAAAAAAAGAAGATGATTAAGGAATGTTTTCTTAAAATTCCCAAGGCTGTCAAACCTCCCCTTGCAGAGAGCTTTCTGTGCCTATCATCCTGAAATTTGTCACATACTACTGAAGGGACAGCTAACTGGCAAAAGCCTTGAAATTCTATCTAAAGAATAAAAGAAGGCATATACTGCAACAAATTAAATCTTCAACAATTTCCTTAAATTGGGCAACATTTATTCCCTGAGAAGCATTAGCATGATTTCTAGTGCATATTCCTTTCTGTTACAAAAAATTATAGCATGATACCTGATTTTTAGGGCTTCCCAGACTCATCAAATAGAGACAAGAAGCAGTTTTTTAAATTTGACACTGAGTTTGGTCCAAGTCAAAGCAAAGCAAGCAGCCTCCATTCAGAATGAGTCACAATCAGCTATTCTTTAAAGTGCCAAACCAAATATTGTGTTTCGTGTGTTTCCCTGGAAAATAGAGTTGAGACTTAGGCTTCCTCATACTTCAAAACTCTGAACACTTTCCTTCTGTAGGTACAAACAGAAATTCAAAAGAAAACCAGAGAAGTTGAAAAGCATATGGTAAACCTCAGGTTAACACTGGGGGGCATGCACACTTATCCATGCACTTATGTAGAAAAATATACATTAATGGAGTGCCAACAAGAATTTGGCAGTAGAGTTTACTGAGAGAGTTTCAGAGAATTCCTATGTTTTAAAAAAGTTTATTTTAAGCAGTCATGAGGTATTTGGCTGACTTGAAAACAAAGAGAAGAAGAACCAAGTGAAAATGAATTGGCAAAACTTTGTACTCATGACCTGGATTGCTTGTGGTTTATTTGTGGTAACTTGGTTATTTTGCAGTCAGCATATGTCTCTATTAATCTATGAGGAAAACATAGAAAGATCCAAGTAGTGAAAGACCACACTTCAGTTCATGAGACAGGACAAAGATTTAATTCACCAAAGGATGCATTGCAACAAGAGATGGCAGAGGAGGAGAATAAAATGAAGAAGTAAAGGATCAAGACTGGTGCAGAGAGGAACTACCAAAAGCAAGAAGTTATTCTGCCATGTTTGAATTCTGAAATAACTTTAAGACCCTTGACAGAAGAGGGAGAAGAAGGAAGAAGTGTTTTGCAAGAAAAAGGGTGGATCTCTGAAGAACACAAGAGATACCGCTGCACCCTGTAAGATGTCAAAATGTTTTGGATGTTGTTCAGTAATTACTATGACAAACAGAAACCAACCTGGGCATCCAGACCAAATGTTTCATAAAGTGTGCCAATTGGGAGAAACAAGAATTAGGGTTATGAAGAACAGAGACAAGTCTTATCAAGTCCATTGGCAATTATATCCTCTCATTAATCCATGTGGAGGCAAAGAATACCACCAAGAGCAGTCATGACTATGAAATTCTAGAAAGGAAGTTTGATCATGTTTTTATCCAATCTTTAATTCTCTAGAGAAAGAAAAGAGAGAAATGATATTACAAATGAATGGGTTTATAAACAAATGAATAAATGACTAGAAGTGCTGATATAATTAGGCTTATTTTAATTAAAAAATGTACTGGACATTGAAAGAATCCATTTATGGCCATAAATCCACTTAAATAAACTTTACAGTGCTATACAGAATATCCAGATTAAAGTAGGTGGAGGAAAAAATAAAAACGATACTGATTTTTTTTGTCCACCACTGGCTAGCCAATGAAAGGGAACATATAAATTATGCATTCTACATTACAACTGAGGATATGCAGAAGTGGCATGGAATGTTCTGTAAGATTAGACTTGGGGAAAGGTTTACTTTCAGCCATGGAAACTCACTATATCCCAGCCTAACCTTACAGCATTGTTATGAAGAAAAAATGAAAGAGAGACTGCTATATTTGACTAAATATAAATCTTCTGAACCAAACAGATAAATAGGCAACTCTTATGAAGATTAGAAGATGGTCTGCTGAGTATGGCCATTCCAGGAAATCACCAATTTACCTCACTGACCACTTTCTTCTAGAGGAAGGCACATCTTAGGGACCTAATTCTAAACAAGAAAAATACAATTCTAAACAAGAAAAATTCAATGAAATAAGTGGATATGGCACTTCTTGAACTTCAAGAAAGCAGATTTTAATAAATCTATAAATAAAAAGAGGATTCCAGGACAGCAGGCTGCAATATTTGCATTATCTGCATTTTTTCCTGACCTATATACTGCATGAGTTAGAAAGAGGGCTGTGAAAATATCTACAGACCCCTCACATACTGGACATAAACTGTTTAAACATTTTCCTTCAGGATGACACTGTAGAACATTGCATGCCAAAATAACCAGACACAAAGACAGTTTTTCCCTATGCTATCACTCTGCTAAACAACTAATTCCCATAACACAAACACCAAGTCATGTTTGCCAAACATGGCAACCATTGTAATCTGGTGGGATTGTGGAGGTGTGTTTTCTTTGTAGCTGAAGGCCAGAAAGAATTGGTTTTCACTCCAAGTATGAGTGATCTGGGACCTGGTGGGAAGGTATGATCTATTTTTCTTGGCTGTTGTAGACCATCTAAGGTCATTGTGTGAGATCGGCAGACATGCAAGTTCTTTAGATAGAAATTAAATCCTTAATAACCAGCAAGGCAATATATCATGACCAAACCTTTTGCTGATTTTTTAAAAAAAGTTATGAATGCTGTTTCCTCTATGCTTTGCTTGTGTCAATGGATTGTCACAGTGTGTGCCATCCTGCTTTTGGTGCCTTTGTTAACTAACTAAGAGTACTGCCAACAAGTCATAACCTGACAGCTGAATTTCTGCCTAGAAAAGGCTGGTCTGGCACTGCACCAATTTGCTTTTGAGTTGAAGCGAAACACTTTTCACACTGGTTGTATATTTTGTTGGACAACTCAGAGAATGTTATACTACTGCTTCCATACTAACTGTGTCTTAAAAGAGATGCAAATTAAACATTTACAAATATTTTATATTTCAGAGTTTGTGCAACTCTGAAAAATGGGCAGATTTAATACCATCCCCATTGCTTTCATTCCATTTTGCCAAAAATGAAGTGATTTTTGACGCTTCTGCACTATAGATGATTAAAGAAGTATCTTGAACATTGTGATTGAGAAGTTGAATCTGACTGAGTTGTTTGAATCAGTTCCATTTGCTTTTATATGTTGACTCCCATATTTAAATTGAATTATGTCTTCTTCAAATATCCCATCTCCAATTCTAAATAGATTGAGACTAAGTCACAGGAAATGTAATATAACTTAATTTCAGCAAAGTGTTTGCCACATACCCTATGACATGTTCATTAACAAACTAGCTAAGTTTAGGCTGGATGGAATTACTAAAAAATGGATACATATATGCTTTAAAAATCATACTCAGAGTGCTCATCAATGGTTCTGCATCAAACTGAAAGAGATGTTTTATTGCAGGGCTGGGGAACTATGGCCCTTTTATTTTTATTTGTATATAAGGTTTTTTATTTTTTCATTTTCATAACATATACATGTATACTATTACATAGCCAACATCATATTATATTATTAAATGTTTACATCAATTTGTCTTACCATCAACTCCCCAAAACAATTAACAGTTATGGGCTCTTCTGCTCTCCATACACCATAATTGTACCTTATCTGTCACTTTCTTCTCCCTCTCTCCTCTGTCTTCCTACCTCCTTTCTTCCCTCTGTGATCCTTCTCTTCTTCTTCCCCTTCCTCCTCCTCCTTCTCCTCCTCCTCTCTCCCCTTTCCACCTCTTCTTCCTCTCCTCCTCTTCCCCCTTTACTCTCTCTCCTATCCCTCTCTTCTTCCCTTACCTTTCTCCTCTACTTCACACTCTTCATCTCATTTACTTGGTGTATTCCAGCTTCTGAACAAGCTCCATTTTATGTTGGTAGTATTTATAATTCCTTTTCAATATACATATTTAATTTTAACATATATATTCCTCCTTCTTTTTTTAAAAGAGACAGAAAAGTATACATATATAGTAATTGTGTTTTTAACCCCCCCCCCCCGCAGCCTACTTTTGGCTGAGATGAAGATGTGGTTACAATTCCCAGCTATATATATAATTATATATATAATTATGCATTCTTACACGCCCCAAATTTGTGATTCTGTCTTTAAATCTCAATAATTTCCCATTGTGAGTATATTTCGTGTTCCCTTTCCATTTTTCCATATCTTGGCTTAGGTTACCCTTAATTGTCTTTAAATAAAAATCCTTACTGTTCAATGTTCATTACAATTCCCTTAATCTATTATATAGAACAACAAGCAGTACACATCTCACTTTGTTAATCATCTTAGAAGTTCTATATATGTCCATGTTTTGTATATTTTAACCCATGCTTAGTTGTCCAAACTGAAGAGCCAAGGTGGCGCAGTGGTTAAATGCAGCACTGCAGGCTACTGCTAGATCAGCAGTTCAGCGGTTCAAATCCCACCGGCTCAGGGTTGACTCAGCCTTCCATCCTTCCGAGATGGGTAAAATGAGGACCCAGATTGTTGGGGGCAATATGCTGACTCTCTGTAAACCACTTAGAGAGGGCTGAAAGCCCTATGAAGCGGTATATAAGTCTACTGCTATTGCTATTGCTGAAGGAGATGTTGAATGATATGACCCAAGGATCACTTTAGTAGATAAATTTTTTTGAATAGAATTAGTCATGATCAATAATATGTAACCCAAAGATCATATCTGTTGATAGATGAGAGGAGAATAGGCTGGAAATAACAAAATGAAATTGAAGAGGGAGAAATGCAAAATTTGGCATTGAAGTAATAGTAATAGAATAGAATTTCAGAACAGGGGATTTCTGGTTTGGCAGTAATTAAATCTTGTAGTAGTATGAAATTATAAAATGAATATGAGTAATTACTGGGAAATACTACAGAAAAGGAAAATAGAGTTTTAGACTCTTATCAACAGAAAAATAGCTTTTAGTTTATGAGAAGGAATATATCCATTTTATTCTACATTGACTAGACTCCACCTTGTGTACTGAATCCAATTCTGGGTGTACTGAATCCAATTCACCTTTTAAGAGTAAAACAAAATGGATCAGGTGTATATAAGAACAACCAGAATAATTACGGAATTTGGGACATATAAAAAGAGATTAAGATAACTGGGAATGCATAGGCATAATGTGGGAATGTCTTTCAGAAGAAAATGCAAAAAGGAGATGTGATACCGCTTTTTAAATATCTGAAAATATGTCAGATGGAAGAAGGATGATTTTTTCTCTCTCATTCTAGAGTGAAATAGTGGGCTTAACGTATTTAAAGCAAGATTTGGATTTAAACTTTCTAGCCATAAGTGGAGTTTAACAATGGACCAATTACTCAGAGAAAAGGTGGGTTCCTCTTCACTGAATGTGTTCAAGCAGATGTTGAACAGCTGTCTGTTGGGAATGTTTAATTTGGACTCTTGCATAGAGCAGATGGTGGGATTTGATGGGCTAAATATCCCCTCCCAACTACATAATTATAGGATTCCAAAAATATAGTTTATAAACTCTGGCTATCATATATATTCATATGAAAGCATAGAGAATGAGCACAAGCTGACAGCATTAGCAGGTTATTACATTTTAAAATTATGTATATCTACCTAACTTTTTAAGGACTATGTAACACCTCTGTGAGGGATATGGGCAGTTATAATGTGTTAAATAAATAAATATAAAGAAAGAAAAGAAAGAAAGTCTGACTCCTTTTTTCACATTAAAAATAGTGTTTAATAAATGGTTATTTAAAAAGTAAACTTCATTAATGAAAACTAGAAGTAAATATATATTTAAGAATATATGTTAAGTATGTTGAACATATAGTTTAAAAAAAATAATTGAAGAATCAAAACTTAATATTCTTCAATGTTTCACAAAGTAGAGAACAGAACCAATAATATTTTGGAAGAAACAAACTAAGCTGAGAATAAAAATGTCATATTAATTTTCATTTTCGTATATATTAATTCCTATATAATAATTCAATATTTTCTTAGCAGATAGGGTGTGTATGTATGCATATACATTCTCTCTCTCTGTCTCTCTGTCTCTCTGTCTCTGTCTCTGTCTCTCTCTCTCTCTCTCACACACACACACACACACATGCCTACTTTTCAGGGTAATTTATAGAACTTGAAATTTTCTGGTAGCTTCCATTCAAGAACTAACTCAGAATGATTTTGCTTAGCTTTTCAAAATCAGCAAAGATACTGAGTGCTTTAACTGAACATATGATATTTGGGATATATGATTTGCACTGTCTTGAAGGGTTGTATCTTGGAAGTGTCTATTCATTAGAGAATTTGAGAATGCCCATAATATTTTAAAAGTCCTCTTGACTGAAAAGAAAAAAAAATTCCAGGCAGCAAATATTGCTTATTTAGCAAATGCAATTTGTAACACATGTTCTCTGTTTTAAAATGCCTTTTAATCTAGATTGCGCTGTTTTGTTTTGCTTTGTTTTATTTCGAAGTGGAGGAACTATCCTTTTAAATTCTAGCACCAAAATATATTCTTTCTCCGTTTAACTATGCAGCATCATTATATAGTGGATAATATCTGCAAAGCTTATAGCCAGTGTACATTTCTTTGTCCTCTGTGGCTTCCCTCCCCCCACCAGAAAGGTTTGAGGTCCATGAAGAACTCCATCCTTTCCATTCCTATTATCAATCTGTGCATCGCTGAGCATTCCTCTCCCTGACCTTATTACTTTACTGAAATTAAGCTTGAAACAATCTGATGTCAGGTCCCATAGTATATCTCCTTTTATTGCCTACCTTGCTGAGAATGTCCATATTGCTAATGCTGCATCTCATTTTAGATGGATTTAACCAGATATATATTCCCTAGTTTATAGAGAATCTCTGATGGATTGCATTCTGCACAGAGGAGCTGTGGATCCATCTTTTCTTGATGCATTTGGTAGAACAGGAGAATTCAGAGAGATGCCCAACCCAGAATTCATCGTTTTTCCTTTGGAATCAGCAAAGCATCTTTCATATTCACCACCAGAGATGCACGTAATTGCAGGAAGATTGATGTTGCTCTCACATTGCTTTGTTCTTATTAATATCCTACTCCCATACAGATTTGCTTAGAACTGTGTCCCATTGATCTCTGTGTCACTTACCAGCATATAATATGGGGAGGGAGGCTTAGTTGCAATCTCAGGGCTATGACATGTATAGAAAAGTGATAATTATGAGATAAAGAGTTTTTTGCTTAGCAAACAGTGCTACTCTGCAAATAAGGCTAACAAGGCGATAAAAGGCAAAGTGGACTATATGCAATGCTAGGTGAGCAGATTTCTACATCAAATAGAACTTTTCTGCTCTTTTCTGCTCTTTCCTTCTAGTTGCCCCTTTCAAGTCTATTTTACTGGGTCCTTCCTAAATTAACAGGTTTGGAACGGGTGCAGAAGACGTGAAAAAGAGTAAAACAATATTTATCCCTCAAAAACCCCTGCATTGGTTAGGGCTACTAGACAATTGAGTAATATTTGATGGTTACCAATCTGGATCTTCTGCTAACAAGAGTTGCTTATTTCTTTGTTGATTCTGATGTTATTTTCCTGCTTTTCCTGTGAAAATTCAAAGGTGTGAGAACAAATGGTGACTGAAGTTTGGTACTGTTTGAATGGAAATGCATGCACTTATATAAAAATATCTAGAAATATTTTAATTCTCTCCAAATATAGCTACATCCATGAAAGCTATATACTGTATGCCAAGGAATTGACAGTGAAAAAATGGGGGGAAAGGGTTGGCAATGAAGGGAAATTGTATGCAGGATAGTATCATCCCAAATATAGGGAGACTGGAATTCTGCCATTAAAAACAACATTAACTGCATTCCTTTGATAAAGGTAGCATATCCCAGAGATCAGACCTATCATATTTCCCCACACAATCACCAGCTCAGTTTTTGACCTTCCCCCTTTCCCCAACTCAACCCCAAAAGGCATAAAATTGAAGCTGAGCTGTAGTTCACATTAAAGAGTGAACTCTGCTTAGGTCATGGTGCTTCAATTGCAGAATAGCAATCAATTAGTTTATCATTAATCAGATAATTTTTGGTTTCTTGAATACGAAGTGAAAAGTAGAAATAACTTGCAGGATCATTTGCGGGAACCATCTCTCAGCTTTATAAACTAATCCTTCTGTAATGGCCCTTTTTAATATAATTTATAGGTTCATCATTACCCTTTTTGTATTAGTAATTATTTTTAAAATACCAGAGAACCATTTTTTTCTCCCAAGGTTCCTCTCTGTCTCTGATTTATAGCCAGTCTCACATTGGACTCTGTCTTTCTGAGATTTGACATTTCAAAATATTTATAGCTCTTTTACATTAATGCCTTTCTCATGAATCTGAAGGTGACCGTTATTTCTTTCATTTTGTTGTAATTAAATGGATCAACTTTGGCTTTATTCTTTTCACTATTTATCTGTGCAGCACATTAAAACATTCAAATTAGAAAATGAGATGCGGCCCTGCAGAATGAGATCGGCTGCATATTTTCTAAAAACACAAGCCATCCACAATGCACTGGCTAAAAAACTGTTCCAAGTGGAAGCGCAAAATCTTTAATATTTTATTGATCAGATCTAAACCTTCTGCCCAAAGTGGCAATTAAATTTCAATTAAACTGACTGAAAGCATCATATTAAATTTCAGCACTTTACGAGCTATCAGATAATGCTGCAGGACAAATCTTTAGTATGATCACACTCTTTTCAAATTATATTATCCTGTTCATTCACAATAAAAGTGACAGTTTTAGGTATACTTTCAATATTTCTTGAATATAAGCCCTCTAATGAACACATTTTATTGCCTTTAAATCAATTATTATTGGATATTTTAATAAAGTGAATTGAGCACTTTGTTTTACACACTGCTTAGAAGTTATTATATTTTGCAGAGAGCACAGCAAAGGCCTGTACTGAGATGACAGAAATATCAAAATACCTAACATTGCATTATAAATTTAATCATCTTCTTTTAAGGGTGAATATGCTGCCTTGCATTTCATTGCACTTAGCAGTGAAGTATATTAATTAAAAACAGATTCACTCCCCAAGATTTGGATCTTGAGTCTTCCCTACACCTCTTGCATTAATGAGATAAGGTCATGATAATATAACTGAAATACCGAAATAAAACACTGAAGGGGTTTTAAAGATATTATTGGATATTATGCTTTGCACTTTAGGATTGTACTAACTCTCATTCCCTTAGCTGTGTGTAGTGTAATAGCATTTAACCTGTATTAATAAAAAAGAGCGATAGACGGAAGGTGTTCTACAAGAGATTTTAGGTAAGGTTAAGTAAGTTGTAAAAAAAATAGGCAAATATTGTGGATATAGTTAATATCCAGGTGATTCTGGGAAGTGGGCAGTTACATGCTGTGTCCAGAGAAAAAAAGACATTTCTTGATCACAAACAGAATCAGAATAGGCTGATTTTAAGATGATAGGAACTCCCCACCCCCTGGATAATGTCTCTTAGTGTGTCTACTTTTTCTTTTGCCTTTAAATAAATGACATGAAAAAGTTACCCAAAGCTCTGGCAAGGAATGGAACAGTGATCATGTATTTATTAATCAAATTGATATAGATACCCATATCACAAGAAGTGACACTGAGTAGCATCATGGAAAGGGTCTCTTAGCTCAGTTTTTGTCAACCTCAGCAACTTTAAGACAAGTGAACTCAATTGCCAGCATTCTGACAGAAGAATTCTAGAAACTGAAGTCTACAAAGTTGGTGTGGATGAGAAACACTGGATCATAGCTGATTCTAGAGGTAGCTGCATCCCACTTCTTACAATTCTTGGTTAATTTCTAATTCCTTCCAGTTTTGCAAAAAAAAAAGAAAAAAATTAAAAAGGAGGGCCCATTTTTTCTGAGATTCTCTCTCTCTCTCTCTCTCTTGCACGCGCACACACACATACACAGAGAGAGAGAGAGAGAGAGGGAGGGAGAGAGAGAGAGAGAGGGAGAGAGGGAGAGAGGGAGAGAGATAGTTAGTTGAACAAATAGAAAATCAAGCAATAGATGCAAAACAGACAATGCTATTCCACCATGCTTTCATTGTAACCAAAATAGAATTCCAAGCAAAGAGAATATATTGTTGGTAACAGCTGCAACTTTTCAAAAGTAAATTTATTATGAACAATATGCTTCTTTTCAGTACTGATAAATGATTACTCAGTATTTCATGCTGGAAACAATGTTCTTAAATATCAGGCATTTCATAGTATAGGAAAAGCAACTCAACCTAGTTAAGCTGTATTATGTAATTGCTACAACTACAGGCATTTTCACACATGAAACTAGAAACACTTCCTGCGTCTCTTCTCCACCTAAAATTAGCCTATGCAACCCACACTGACTAAAATTAGCGTTCTGCTTTGAAATGGCACCCTTTCTTCCTATCCTCATGCTAATTATATTACTCCATGGACTGAAATAGTGCATCTTGGTCTCTGGGGCATTATGTGTGAAAACTAAGATCATATTTAAAGAAGGCATTCTGGATATAATATATGAAAAGAACTTGTAATTAGCTTCTATTGATATTAAAGATATTTCATTCTTATCTATTTTCTACTTAAGGATATGCCAGCGACAGTATTTTTGACTGCATATCTAGGCTATAATAGGAAGCAAGGAAGATATTGCGTAAGTTTGTTTTCATTCTCTTTTCTTCTTTTGAGACTTTATGGTTCCACTACAAGGATCTATGCAGTAGGAGTCTGAAGCAAGTATTTTCAATAAATATAAATCTCTGGAAAAAAGAAAAAGAGGAGAAGAAATAAAGAAATGAGCCAATCGTTTTTTCTAAATGTAAGATTTTGTTCTGAATCTGATACTAAATACATTCAATATCAACTGGATTACTTTAATTTGTGCATTGCACCCAACTAACCTGTCTCTTTGGAAAATGTTAAAACCGAATAATTATGGATAGCCTTAAATTCATTCTTGTTGCCATTTTGTTTTCTTGTCCCTCTATGTAATTGTCTTCTATTTTTATATCCTTTGTTATACCCACATACACATATACAGTTTATTACTTTGGCAGTTGATCTGGTAAATGTGAGTGGAGATTTAATCAAGTCTAAATTCCTATTTGATCAGACAATTAAATTTTACACACTGAAAATATTGCAAATGTGTACCATATGTTAGAATTTAATCTGGTGGCTATTTGGTAGCCCTTAGAGCCTTTGCAACAAAAATATCCTTTTTTGAATGTTGTATTTCAGTTTTGATTATTTTGTGGTTTCTGAATTCTTAGTTCAATGAATTTTTAAAAAGTAATATAGATATCATTGCTGTATTATCAGTGACTACAAGAAAGAGTCATCTTGGTTTTTTAAAAATATGATATATAACTATTAAAGAATTTGACTTTTTGTGAAAGAGATAGAACAAGTCTTTGAATATTTTTCAAAAATACATTGGTTGCTTGGAATGCCTTTAAGGCATACATAAGGTTATGAGACTATTTATGCTTTATGGAACAATAAAATAAAAATTTAACAAGTAAATGGGGGATGTTTTTGAGTATATATGTAAAATGATATGTGGATAAATTAAACATCTTATGGCTGATAAACAGGAAACTAATTCCTTTATGTGTTTTAAGCATAATGCTCATTGCATAATGCCAGTAAATTATCAGTATCTCAGCTGAGACAGTGGAAATTATTTAATACTATGTCTACTATTAATTGTCCGGGGTAAAATATATAATGATTCTGATTCAATAAATTAACATTTTGAGATTTTTTTATTGTCAACTGGCTGATACAGAGTCAACTGTAACTGAGGAAGAAGTTAATCAATGTTTATATAATACAGCTCTTCCTAAGATTACTTATGATGAAGCTGCCAATTTAATTGCACCTTTATCTCTCTAAGGAATAATAGTTGCTATTAAATCTATTAAAACCAAAAAAGCTCCCCATCTGTATGGTTCTTCCATTAAGTGGTAAAAAAACATATACTGAGTTCTTTGCCCTAAGATTGTTGAAGGCCTACAATGATGCTTTTTAAATAAGGTTTTCCAACCTCTTTCAGTGAGCCTTGTATGGCTGTGATTTTGAAATCTGGTATAAATGGTGCTGGCTGTGCAAGCTATTGTCTGATTTCTTTGTTAAGTGTTGACGCAAAAATATTGACAGCAACTTTGGCATGCAGGTTATAGACAGTATTACTTTCAATTATCCATTCTGCCCAATGAAAGGTCACCATGTGTTCTTAGGCAATTGGTCTTATTTAGAAAGGATCATCAAGGCCTGAAATCTTTGCAATGTGAACCTGGCATTTTTATTTTGCTAAACAGTCTTTGACATTACAGGGAGTTTTCTTATGATTGTAGTATACTAATGCAAACTTCTTTAGCTTTAAAATATTCTGTATAAGTCCCCAGCTGGCACTCTCCAGGTGTGTGGAACAACAACTCCCATCATTCCTCATCAAAATGGATAATTGTTTGTGGCCTGGTGATGGCCTTGCAATCCAATATTTTATGTAGGATTCTGAAAGACTAGGAGTTGGAAGTTTGGTTTTTCAATTTGATTGATGCCATAATAATATTTATTACCTGGTGTGTGTGTGAGAGAGGGGGGGTTTGTGGGGAGAAAGAAAAAGAAAGAAAGAAAAAAAGACAGACAGACAAAACATTTTTGTATAAATTAATTATACTTTTGGGATTATCATTTCTGGATATTGGACATGGTTTATTTCTCTGGAGAATTTCCATCACGTGGAAATTGTGCATGCATCACAAGTAATAATCACATCATTTTTAAATTAGATAAATGAACTAGGAATTATCAAAAGATATTAAATTATTGCAGATATTTGTGGAGAGTTGCTACCAGCCAATAGAAAAAATTCAACTGGATTCTTTAAGATGTCAGACCCAGTAAGTCATTTAAATGCAGCACACATGTTTAATGGCCTAGAATATTTACATTATCATTTTATTCATTTAATGCATTTCTTATCTGCTTTTCAATAAAATGTTCTGACCATATTATAAGAGGATGCTTTAAATGGAGCTGAAGTTTGGGAGTTACAGTCCAACGCATCTGGAATAAACCTTATTGGTAAACATTTGGTGCGGTTTAGTTGTTTTCCTTATTTAAATAAATCACATTAAGATCTTGTGCAATGTGTATGAACCCTGTCAACACAAGACATAAACATACTATGTTCAAAGAGAGTGAAGCATTCCATATTAAAGTACTCCAAGTTAATTTCTATCCTTCAAAATCACAGTTGTAAAAGCTCTTCATTTTATTTGAAAAATAATCTTTTCATATGAATGCCTCTTACTTTACTATAGTAAAGGCTCTCTTAAAGACTCTTAAAGGTGCAGGTTTCATATGTTGCAAATGTACAATTGATTATTATGCAATAATTTTCTTATTTCTAGGCACGTTCAATGCTTAGAAATATTTAAAATTATGAAAATGGAGATAGAAGGCTGAGCCAGACCCCACTGGAGAACAGAAATGTTTTCCTTACTGTTTGTTAGCATGTATTCAAACTTTAATATTACTTAAAGTATAAAAACAGTTAAAATTATCTTAAATTCCAAGTGGAAAAAGGGAGGGAATGCATGAACTAAAAACTGGAAATAATGAGGTGACAAAGTTCAGGGGAAGCCGGTTTACTGTGCTCCTGTAATTATAACAGTCCCAGGATTTTCATGTTATGTCCCTGAGCCGGAACTCGTCAAGTAAAATTTTAGCCTTGAAGCAAATTATGACTGATTTCAAAGAGAATGATTTAGCTCTTTTTGAAATTCTATCTCCTCACAAAGAATCAAGATCAAGCCAGGCAGATGAGTAACCAAACACTGGTAAATGAACAAATACCTCACCTTTTTCACATACATGACTTCAGGCAAGGCCCTATTTAAAATATTGCTTACTTTGGAGCATGCCTCTCAGTCTTGCTGAGGCTTGTTCCTTGAGAGACAGACACGGTGATCTAATGGACACAGCTTTGTGAGCAAGGAGGTGGGGTATCCAGATTAATCTCTTCAGTCTATCAGTAATTTGATTCATAGCTTTGGGGGAATTGCTCATACCTTCCTTCTGGCTTCCATCTCTCCTATTGTACTGTTCCCACCAAAGACATACTAAGAGGCTCCAGGACACTTCTCGTATTACTGGCCTTATTTTAGATGCTACCTCAGTGAAAATAGTCATAGCTGAAGAACTGAAATATGTCTCTAATAACAAGTCAAATTCAGGCTTTCTGAGATGTAGAAGCAACCAACTAGTTTTTGAGTCACAGACTTGAGTCTAAAATTTCATCTTCCATTTTACAGGAATGTTGTGGATATTTACTTTAAAGTAAAGAAAGCCATTTCATTCAAGCCTAGGGTTGCTTAATTACACCATAATATGAAAATGAAATAAACTTTCAGGTTAAACATAGAAAAAATAGAAATTTGATGCCACTTGCTGACAAATTTGGAATTGCAGTTTTAACTTTGCAACATTGAATTAAAAAAACATAGAAATACCACAATAAAAATAAATGCAGATAATTTAACAAGCACTTTAAATCAGGACTGTTCTGACTGTGGTACACAAAACTAATGACGAAAAGAATATGGAGTCAAGTTTGAATTGAATGAATGTGGATCTGCAGAAAGGGGAAATTGAATGACCTGATCCACACAGACAAGCAATTTCATCATTAAACGGGCATAATGGGAGAGATTCATTAAAAAAATTGCAATGATAGGTTTGGATTTGCCCTTCCTTTAAAAAAAAATTTTTTTTCAGATAAAAGTTGATATTTTGACATATCTATTCTGACCTAGACTGGTATTAAATAGAAGCACATCCACACCTGATATAGATGTGTTTTAATAGTTAGTTCTGATCCAATTTTAAAAGTACATGTTTCATCTGAGTCAGGGGTGTAAAACTCATGGCCTGCTGGCCAGATGTATCAGGTGCTGGCCCCACCCCTGCTCAGTTTAGCAAAGGGGGGAAAAGTCCCGATACATCTCATGATGATGCCATAATAACAAAAGTTTGACAGCCCTGATCTGAGTAATACAGAATTCACACTGATTCACCAGAATGAAAACACAATTAATATAGCTGTACCACCACATTCTCCTCCTGCCCAGGTTCTCCTAATTTATTATAATCACATATTTATTCCACAAAAAACTAAATAAGGGCATGAGGGAAAGATAGAAACAGATGGGGTTTATTTTTTTTTTGTTTATTGCAGAAAGGTGATAACATGGCACACTTTGAAACTGCTGCAAAATATTTACCCATAAGAAATAAAAATCTTCAGAAGAACAATGTTGCTTTGGCTATCGGGTATATGACATTTGGAAGAAAATCCTCTGCTTATCTTGAAATATAACCATAGTAATTCAAAAACCAGAGGTTCAGGATCATATAAAGGTCTTTGTAAAATAGCTTAACTATATAGCATCCTGATCATAGAAACATTAAGTGGCAATCCTATCTATTTTGTTGGAACTTAATTCTATATAACAAATTGAGTTGCATTATTCTGACCTATTGTGCCTTCTCTTTAGGACATGAGAATGACAATTTAAGTCCCTTCAAGATTACGGCATTTATAACTTTCCAATGTAGTTAGAAATCAGCTGCTACAATATAATTCAAAGCCTTTTAGTGGATAGGACAGTTATTTATTATTTTATTTATGTGTCAAATTTATATGGCTACTCATCTGACAAAACAAATGACTTGGGCAACAACAATGCTAAAAACAACATGTACAAAAATATTATTATTACTTTGAAGAACCTTAAATGCCTTTCTCATCAGAAATCATCTCAAAGTGCAAACAATGCTATATCCATCCCATACCTGAGTCTGAACCCTGCCTGATAAAGTCCAGATAATCTGCTTCATCCAAGGTCCTCTGAAGTGGTTGCACAGCCACATTTTCAACCACTTTTCCCCCAAAGGGGAAGTTAGATACTGAACAAAAATTATCTGGTACAGTGGGATTCAGCAATGTTTCTTGAGGAGGGACAAACTAAAACACATTAAGGGATAAAGAAAACTGTATCACTCAAAGATAAATTCACAACTGCTAGGACCCACTCACAACACACGCCCGTGCACACACACACACACACACACACACCAGGAGGGACATGAATCTTAAAGAGCAAGGGGGCGAACTCACAGTTTTAAAGATCCTGTTCACTTTAACAGGCCCAAACTGTTCCCAGATAATCAAGCAAGATTCCTTCTCAGGCATCTTCCCTGGACCTTGAAGATGGTCAGTGTCCAATTGTCAGTAAATTTAGTGACTTTGTGTGACAGATACTGAGCAAATTCTTCTGCATATCCCTGCAAGTAGTTTCCCCCTATCCAAGAGGGCACATATCACCTGAAGAACCACAGGATGGATATTCACAGATGCAATAATGATTGAAAAATATTGACATTTTGCCACCTTAATCACTACAAGCTAGGCCTTAATAGCAGCTCTAATCCATGTTTGGCTAACTTTGTCTCTGTAAGATGTCAGCAACCCTCTAAATGACTCTTCTCTCATTTAATCTCTCTTCTATGAACCACAAAGTGAAAAGGGGAGAAGTCACATCCAAGCAAAAACCTCATCTTCCCTCTTTTTCCCAGGAGTGCAATGGACCATGAAGAAGGAACAGCCCACAATTCCCTCTGAAACCATATCCAGGTCCAACAGTTGCCAGGAGCAGAACAATTTAATCGGTCCAATCTCCTTGCAGTGGATGATAGCATATGAGAAGTTCCTGGCAATTAGGCATGATCTGACCATGAAAAGGGTGTTACCAAAATTTCCCCCAATTTCAGTTCACATAGCCACTATGTTGACAAGGATACCAGACTGGATGTGTGATCACTGGCCTATATCAGGCTCTAGATAACTTGAGATAGGTCCACAACCAGCATGGTGGCCACAGAGTCCTGAAACGTCTCAGACTCCACTCTCAGAGAAAGTAGATTTAAGTCCCCAAGACAATACGTCTTGGCAACTCCACTCAATTCCCAGAGATGGAATCCAGAAACTCAGACAAGGAGGTTGCCATGCAGCAAGGAGGCTGGTACAAAAGCAACAATCCCAATCAGATAGTAGATATTTTTAAGCTCAGTTCTCAAAACTCTAATACCAAGTCAGTAAAAATCTGCCAATTGAATTCAACATACTAAGTTTGGTTAGCGTTAACTTTAGTTAATCTCCATGAATGTGTGTTTGTGCATATGTATTAGTGCATGTTCTACAATCCAGATTGTTTGAGTCATTTAGGATTCCATATACTGTTCAATTCAGAAATTGAGTTAATTCAGAACCAAGTTACGTGTTTTATGTAAATTCAGTCTTTGCAACTGAACCATGATCTTACAAAAGAGTAGTCAATACAGTAATAGTCCACCTTCAACATATTGTAAATATTTTTGGAAACTTTTGATAAGTCTCCTGATAGAGTTCCTGAATTTCTTCTTCCCCAAAGTCTGCCCTTATACTAGTCTCACACTCCCTTTGTGCAGTACAGGCTTCTGTACATATATCTCTACAAAAGAAAAAGAAAAAGAAAGAAAAACAGGTAAGTGTGTGCATAAAAGCTATTTTGTAAGTCTGCATTTCACAAAAATAGCTCATGCAAAATTCTTGCATTTAAATCAGTTGCTGAAATTGTTCAGTGTAAATGTTACTCAGGGTTAAGAATTGAGCTGTGATTTCAAAATGATTGTCAATGTGTAAGCAAATAAGTGTATTTATTAAATGCAATCTTATTTTTCCTATCTTGCAAAAGTACACTGCAGTCCTATCTGAATAATTCAAACTGAAATGCAGATGTATTGTCTTCTAGTTTTGTGAGAAATCTTTAAAGTTAACTTCTGACAGAGGCTAAATTGAATCTATTACCTACAGAGCTCTGCAAAAGATGAAAAAGAACAAAAAGAGAGAAACTATAAGATTTATCTGATGTTTGGTTGATGTATGGGTATATAAAATCTTAAGTAATACAGATAATGTCACACAATATTGCAACATATATTTCCAGTTCAACATTCTAAGACAATAAGGCATAAATGGAAATTAAAGGAAAAATCTGAACGGTTGTCAGGGAGCACTTTTTCATTCAGAGAATCATAAACATATGGAATGGTGTGTCAGGCAAAGTTTCTGAGATAAGAATAGTGGAGTAATTATAAAATGGATTTATATCCTGAGAAATAAAAGTGCAGACATTGGAAAAGAGCTTGAAGTCAAATGATTTCAATCCTCAAAAATGTTCTAATAAAAAGTAACTTTTATAAAGTTGTACTAGCCTGCTTTTCATATTGTTTTTTTTCTCATTCTCCATGTTCACTAGTTCTATTTAATTAAGATTACCTACAAATATCTCCTCAACCAGAATCTAGCAAAGATATTAGTTTGTCTTTCTCCTTATTAAACCTTTAAATGTGACAAATATTTGCTTCTGAATTTTACAGGTAAGCGATCTATAACCTTTTTATAGTATTTATTCAAGAAATTTCCTTCATTATCATAGCTACCATTCTTTTCTGAATCTCAGCTGCTCCAAACGAAAAAATAGAATTAATATATGAGCTCTTTTGAAGTCCCTGCAAAGCCCCACTGATAGTAGTCAAGAAAAGCAAGCAGGATAGGCAAATCTTTGGCAAACCTACTCCTAAACCCACTCTTAGGCCTGTCTAGTTCTCAGTGATATGAGGCATCACTCATCACAACCCAGATCAGTTCATGGATGAAGATAAATTCATTGTAGGCAGACTGAACCCAGCATCATCTAGCAACAATAATGTAAAAAATCCAGAAAACACTAACTCACTGAAAGCAAGCAAATTGAAAAGTATCAATTTAGTACTGCAAAAACACAATGGAAAATTTAGTTGAGTTCTTCTATAGAATGTCATCCAGAAAAGGAGCACCACAATTTCAATAGCTTTCATTTGGGGATGCACATGAAAGTACAGCATAATAGATATTAACAGTGTGGTATGTAAATTCTGCAAATTCTTTTTCATTCAGTTCAGAGGAAGAATGAATAGGCCACGTGCTTTCTTCCCTGTATTCATTTCCAATACTCAACTCCCATTTATGGAAATTCTTCTCTGAAAGTGATGTTATCTCCATCCCTGTTAAAATACAAAGTCCTTCAAAACCAGGCCCTCTAAGGCCTGGGCCCTCTAGGGGGCAAGTGACATTGTAAGATGCCTGTATCATTCTAGTTACTATTTGCTTTCTGCTGTGCTTGGTGGTTTGTATATATTAATAAGAACCGGTTTTATTGGTTATTTTTTATATATTTAGGATTGTACTTGTTTATTGTATGCTGCCCACAGTCTCTTTTTATGAGATGGATGGCCATATAAAATTGATCAATCAATCAATCATTCATTCAATCAATATTTGACTACAAATAAGAGTCAGTTACAGTTTGGTGTCTCTGATTTGTTTTTAGATTATGGTTTATATGGGTGAGTATGGTGAAAATCACATGATGCATTAGATGGCAATTAAAAATCCACCAAAAATATATAATGTGCTAAAACAATTTTAAAATGTTTTACATACCACATACGTATGTACATGTGTGTGTGTTCTGAAAGAAAACAAAGGCATTTTATAAAAATGTAGAATACAAGAAAAAATGAATTAGTTTAATTATGGTCTTAGTAGTGCTAGAAATTTAAATTTAATGGACTGATGGTTCAGGGTTGATTGATTATAAAAATGAATGTATGGGTTATTCTGATGACTACCCTAAACTCACTCAAGCATGCATTTTTGTTTTAAACCAAAATCACTTTGTATTTAATGAATTGTGCATTAAAAAGCTGATAAATGAAATCCCATAAAGGGAATAGATAAGTAAATTTAGATTTGAAGTGTTTATATTATCTTTTCCAAATATATTGCTGGGTTTGCAGAAAATATATGCAAAGAAAAAAATTATCTCAGGATCTAGACATACATTATATTTGCTTCAATATAAGTTTATACATTTAGTACAAATCACATACTTTCTATTATCATTTTTTCATTTTGCTGTTCATTTGAGGGTTAAGGAACCAGTGTGGAATGAAGTGGTAGATAAAGAAATGGATAATGCTTGGTTTTTTTAAAAAAATAATAATAATTTATCTACATTTTAATCCAAATGGATTCTAAACCATTTATAAATAGTAATATCAAAATAAAATAATGATAACAAATAACAACATCAGAATATTGGTGCTGATGATCATACAGTTCATCATGAAAGAGCCAGATTTTTATCTGCTTTTGGAAAGCCTTGCAACTGGAAGTTATCCAAATCTTAGGGGGTTGGTTGTCCCTTATGGGATGCTCTCTCTCACCACATTTCCTGGTAAAAGGAGAATCCTAAAAGATGCTTTCTGTGTTGGGAGAGCATAACTGATTTGGGGAAGGTAATCTTTTAGATATCCAGGGCCCTAATCATTTAAAGCTTTAAACTGTTTTCAAACTTGGCAACTTGAAGATGTGTCAGCATGCTGGTGGGAGTTGAAATCCAACATATTAAATTTATAAGTTTGAAAAACAAAGCTTTAAATGCAGAGACCAGTATCTCTGCCTTAAGCATTGTATACAAATCAGGCCACTTATATGAAATGTTTGCAGGCCTTTATGTGAAAATATAGTGAAATCCATGAGTCCCAAAGAAAAAGTAAGACTAATATATGATGAAACTTCTCCCTAAGTTTTAAAACATATAACAGAGCATAAAACTGAATGATCATATTCAAACCATGAAACAGCTGTTCTAGCTGTTCTTCCTTCACTTAAAAAAATAAGTTGGGTTACAAGTCTTCAGAAAAGAGAATGGAGATGTCCAGTGGTTTTCTAGTAGGAAGTTGTATGTGGGAAGGAGACAAATCCTACATGTGTATGAAATGAATTAATCTGAAGCACTCCTATGCAATTTGGGATATAATTTATTTTCATATGTAATTGTCAATGAAATTACCATCTTGGAATAAAGGTAACCCTCCAAAGGACACATATTCTTATGGGGTAACCTGAAAGAGATCATCATCAAACTGTCTCTCACCATGAGCACCATTTCCCTCTTCTCATTTTAACTTTAGACATTTTACTTTTACTTTTCTCAAATTCTCCCCTAACAAGTTTCAATGCTAGGCAGTAGTGGACAAATGAGTACACATATACTATACAAGCTGACTTTGGGAAGTACTGTCAAGAGCCATTTGATTATGAAGGTGCAGAGACGGAGTCCACACTTCAGCGGAAACTTGAAAACTTTGTAAAACAAAGATTACAGAAAATATTGGGCTTCACTTCTGAAGGATCAAAGGCTGTCTTGGTGTACTGATGAGCCACTGGAGCTAGTATTTTACTTATATCAGAAAACAACAAAATCTGCTACAGCATAACTACACCAGTTATGAACAGATTAGCAATAAAATCAATGTTCTTCCAGTGCAGTGTCTTGCACTGAAAGGAGAACTGGAACTTAAAATATTTTGCTAGTAAACCTGCCATGTTGGCAACCGAGGGGCCAGTTGGGAGCCAGACAGTTCTCTAAGATTCAGAGAGAAAAGGCTCAAGCCAGGGTGAATGCCAGATGAACAAATAAATATTGACTTAACAGATAATAAAACTAGGACAACATAGACTACTTCATAGTGCTTTGCAACCCTCTCTAAATGGTTTACATATTGCCCGCAACAATCTGGGTCCTCATTTTACAGACCTCGGAAGGATGGAAGGATGAGTCAATCTTGAGTCAGTCAGGATTGAACTCCTGGCAGTGGGCAGAGTTAGCCTGCAATACTGCATTCTAACCACTTCACCACCACAGTTCTTAAAGATATGTAGTAGTAATTTTTATTTGTTCACTATGAACAGGAACTCCAAGTACAGCAGCAGCAGCAGTAGTAGTGATGGTGATGGTAGTGACTCTGAAACCAGTAGTTGCATAACATTCTTCCAGATTTTTGAGTCTATGTTGATTTGAAACTGGCAAGGACTTCTGTCAGGTTTTTATACTGTCCTTGTAAACAGTAACTCTTAAAAAAAAAAGCTTGGTAACACATCTTAGCCAGAAGAATCTCTGCCAAGAATATTTTTAGGGGAGGTAGAATCTCTAGCCGACAACATCTATGGATGGTGTGATAACATATTTGGTCATTACTTTGGGAGGTAACTCCCCCTCCCTTTTTTGAGCAATCATTTGTTTTCAATCTCTCATCAGTATATCAATAAAATTGAAAGTCAATGTACAATATCCGTGTTATTCATTCCATTGGAAAAAAAGAAAGGGAATTACATATTTAAATTATGTTTAATTTAATCATCATCATACAAATGTTTTTCATTTTACAACTGGAGATACTTTCAAATGTACTCCTTAATATCTAAGAAGTTATCAATTAGTCAATACTTTCAACTAAAGGAACAAGGATGCAATTTTTCATAAATTATAAGCATATTTGGAAAATGAATGCTCAGACAGAATTGATGTTTATTTAATATTAAGCTTTATAATTATGGAATGTAAAGGAATATTATGCATCTGGAAATGATTGATATTACAAAAATAATGCATATCTTTATGTCTTCTCTTTTTTTTAGAATATTTGCCTTCCAAGAACACATATAATTTTTATTCAGATTTTATTAGAGGATAAGAGACAAAACAAGTTCTATTCCAAATAATCAGACTTCTTACTAACAAGGCTTATTTAATATATCATATATATATGAATAAATCAGAGCTGGTGATTCAAATTTCCACTGATTTTGGAAGTGAAGCGAAAGGAAATAGATATGAAGTCTTTGATAGGTCAAGTGATGTTAAAAACCTACATTGGAACCCAATCTCAGAATGGAATTGTTGACATTTTATCTCTTTCTCTAGTCTATTTCTTTAACATTTCCATTACAAGAACTTTTATTTTTTAAAGCTTTGTTGTTCTGCTCATCAGCAAACCTAGGGAAAAGCAATTTGTTTTAAGCAAGATATACATCATGATAAATCTGAAATATAAACATTCTTCAGCGTTTAAAACAGGCAAATCAGAAACAATTTAATGTTACCTTGAAATAAACAGAACACCTACCTAAGCATGGAACATGTGCAAAATTGTCAAACATTGATTACAAATACATCCTCATTGTTCAGACTAATGGACTTTAGTGATGCCATATGGAGTACATAACAACAAAGTACATAAGAATCTCATTGAGGAAGAAAGTATAACCTGATTTTCATGCTCAGTTTTATAACTTTGATGTGGCACTCAATGATTGTTCACAAAAATGCATAAGATAACGTATAGAATCATCTTTGGAATATGGTATGCTATGTTCTATTATGAAAGTTTTAAGCCAGCTTTAAGCCAGCTTTGCAACCAGGAAACAACACCAGCATCCAAGAAGCAAACATATATGAGCATTAAGCTCTATTTTTGCTCCACAACTAATATAAGAATAATAAATCAGTTAAGGATGAATAAAGAACTAAAGACAGAAACAATTACTTGTTTTAAATAAAATATTTCATACACTGTGGTTACAAATGCTATTTAGCATTTAGTATGTAAATACTAAAATGAGATACAGACTCAGCAATTGCATAAACTGCATTCCATAACATTATTTGTTGATGGAGATACATTTATCTTCTCTGTATATTTTTATGTTTTTGTGCAGAAGCTGCAGCTTCTGTTATTCCTAATTGCTTTCACTTGGAGCTTTAAAGACTGCTAGTTTTTTTAATGTTCAGTAAAAGTATGAAAGAATTGTACTTAAATATAACTAAAATGCTTGAAAAAGTATTAGTGTTCAGTTTGTCTTAAAACATCTACTAAATATAAGACAATTGTATTCTTTAAAAATAAAGGACTGGTTAAGTGCATGAAGGCCAACAATTTTATGAGTACATTCCAATTGCCATTTGTTGAACAAGCTGTTTACAATCCTGTGAATATCATTATTCTGTGTATTATGCATCAAATTTGGTGCATGGAGCAAACACTGTGGTTATTTATTTTTCTTACAATATTAGCATCAGTCGTACATCTCCACTACTGAATTTTATGTGCATTCACATATTCAAATGTGCATGTGGTATTCATAACAATCATCTATACCCAAGAAGAAAAATAGATAAGCTTTTCACAAACTTTTCTAATATATCAAGGAATTGACAGTATTGTAGAACATACATGTGTAAGTTAGTGACTAAATGGAAAATAGTTCCATTAAAAATATATATTTTTTAATCAAGCTTCTGATAAAATATATTTTGGTAAGCTTTAAATTACATTTAACCTCTTATGATTATTGCAACCTCCTGTGTCATTGCTGCTATAGTGGAGATACAAGTTGCCATGTTGCGCAAACATGAATATTTTCAGTTTGTGTGCTGATTCCCCGATGTACTGATATTGGCATTTACATAGCTATTATCTACACAATAGGCAAACAAACTACAAACACACGAATACACCATTACCTACCAACTTTGAAGATCCTGTGTCCTTGCTTATTATGTAGGATCACAATAAATTGGTCCAAGAAACAGATTGCTATAAAGCAAATTATTTTCTTTTGTGAATTTCTGCTCCCACTTTTATTTGCTTTCTGATAGTTCCCAGGCTGTCCTGCCAGGCTATAACTTATAGCCAACAGGTTTCAAACTTTTATTATTATATCCTGAACAACAAGATCCAACTTTAACTGTTGCCATGGTCCATTCCAGAGGTGATATTCAGCCAGTTTTGATAGGTTCTGGAGAACTGGTAGAACTGGCAGAAATTTAGAATAGTTCGGAGAACTGGCAAATAGGCTGGCCCAACCCCTGCTGTCCACCAGCCTCCCAGCCGATCTTCTTTTTTTGCCCTGAACAGGAGAATGGAGCTGGAAAGCAGGTTAGTGAGGTGGGGAGGGACTGGGGATTTTGCAGTATCCTTCCCCCAGGAGTGGGGTGGGACTGGGGATTTTTCCCCTGATATACCCACAAAGGCACACCACACCCACAAAGCAATGTCCATAGAATGGTAGTAAAATATTTTGAATCCCACCACTGGTCTATTCAAATAATCCAATTTCAGTTTGATAATTTCATTTCAGATATAAGGTGTAAATGAGAAAAAAATTGATATTGCTATTTGCTAAACAATTAGGAATGACTTGTAGTAGGTCTGCAGACATCCATCTTACTGACATTTGTTATCTGCAGTTTCTCCAACATTTTGACCCTTGTCGGTACACTCTGATATGTGTTTGGAAGTCCTAGTCTTGCTATTGATATAGTTGAAACATTTCTCAGTAAAACAAGATCAGTTTGTTCTAGGTTTCAAGGCAGCCAGTTAAAAATTAATGTAATTGGAGTAGAATTGCAGAATTAATGTCTAGCACTGATGAACAATATAGTGGCATTTTTCTTCAGTGCTGGTGTAGTTTATTCCTAATTTTCTGCCAAATTATAATTAATCTTATCAATTACATCAATTACATAAAGAAATTTAATGGCCGATGGTCAGTTTGATGTAGTGGTGAATGCATCAGGCTAGAAACTGGGAAGCCATGAGTTCAAATCCCACTTTAGGCACAAAGCCAGATTGGTGTCCTTGGGCCAGGCACTCTTTTTGAGCCCCTCCCAAAAGGCAATGACAAATCCCTTCTGAAAAACCTTGCCAGAAAAACTACAGTGATTGGTCCACTCAGTCTGTCAAGATTGACTCAATAAAAATAAAAATTAAGATTTCTACCTAAGTCATGAAATCATCTTAATATGTTATCTTGGGAAATACTACATTGTATTGATGAATACCCTTGGAATTTCCTTGGATGAGTGTTATTAATACTTATTGCTGGTGACATTATGGCCTGTCACAGGATATTTTCCAAATGCAATATATTCTCAGTTGGCAGTCTTCTAGCTTAAGTTTCAAATAGATAACCAGAAGTATCCAGCAGTTCTTTTACATCTATATTTTACATCTATGGGGACCTTCCTGGCATTCTTAGATCTACTTACAATTATATTGATTGTGGCACCTGGACATTATTAAGTTTGACAATTAATTCAAGGTAAGCTCAGAAGATGTTATTCTGATTTAAAGCAGGGAGGTAAATATCGTTTGTCTGTGGATGATTCAAGACTGGATTGCAAATAGCCACCTGAGGGAAAAGCAAACCCATCACAGGAGCAAAGACCAAGCTGAGATGAAGAAATGTGAGGATCAAGAAGGAAGCTAGAATTTAGGACCCCAAAACCCCCCAAACAAACTCCAAGCTAAATTAGAGGACAAACGAAGAGACTGAAAAGCAAGCATGAAACCTGGACTAAGAATAATAAAGTATATGGATTTATAATCAGTGTCTAGGAAAACTGAATTATTGAAGCAGAATAGCTGGAGTGGAAAGCTTAAGATTTGCCTGAGCAGATAGATTCAGTTCACAGCCTGCTCACTGTGAGGGGTAGCTTGCCATAGACTTCTTCCCAGTGGGCCAGTGAGGGTAGAAAATCCAGCTGAGAGTCCAATAAAGAGTTCTATAAAGTTTGCTAAATTCAAAAATAAAATGGGTAAACAAAATTATAACAGTGAGACTCCAGGAGAGGCAGAGTTCACAAAATCCCCTTAGCAGCAAAACAAATTGGTCTGAGCTTCTAGACTAGAGCATCAAAACCCTACCACGGAACATTGTTATTATAATTCTTATCCATATGCCCCAAAGGAGGAGGAGGAAGGGAAAAAAGATTCTGCCTAGTTGCTAGACAATATGCATTCAGGCCCGTTAATTAGTTTTGCATTTCAGTGAACCCTTCCTATTACAACTTTACTCTTTAAGAACACATTCATCATTATTTGCACCCCTAGGCTATGATTCTTTGCACCACTCTTCCAGCAACAACTTTCACTCTTTCTTTTTTTTTCTCCTTTGTCCACTTAGGATTCTTCTGCTTTTTTTTTAAAGGACATGATCAAGAATATCAAATAACTTTGCTCAACATATGATTTTCCAAGTATGTCTATTCTTTTCTTCCCTTCCCTTCTCTTTTCTCTTTCTTTTTTCCCTTTCTTTCTTTCTTTCTTTCTTTCTTTCTTCTTTCTTTCTTTCTTTCTTTCTTTCTTCTTCTTTCTTTCTTTCTTCTTTCTTTCTTTCATTGTTGGCCATTATTGTAGACAGTGTAAAAGAAGAACCAATGTTCAAAGTTCATAGAAGTGTTTCCTTAAACCTTCTCAGCCTCTGCAGCAGAATATCTTTAATAGAAATGGATTTTATAGCTGAGAAGCCTCACTTTGCTTTAATGCTGCATCTTTCTCTTCAGGAAAAAAATGGAGAGCACTTAGTTTTTCTAAAGTGATTTTTCTGTTCTTTCTGGGTCAAACTCACTTTTTGTGAAAGTACTATTTTAAAGTCATAATGATTTCCACTCAAAATGACACCAACTCAGAATCTAGTTGTAATCTGCCTATGATGAAGGAAAGAAAGATTTTTTTTCTCTTTCACAAAATGAAACCTGATGAACTAATCTCCCAAATATTTGAAAAAGTATGTTTATATATAAATACTCTGTGTAAAGTAGAATATTATCCTAATGTTTAACATACAAGTCCCAGAGTTTTACATATATTGTGCCTAAATTGAATACATTAAATTAAATTAAAATTTTATATTAAAGGATGACAACCACAGTTACAATTCCCTGCATAATGTTGATAATTAGGAAGCAGAGAAATAGTTATTTTAATATTTCTAACTAATAAACTCTGCTTCCTGTGTCTTTCACCTTCTTGTTACCCGTCACTGGAATACCCCATTTGTGTCTATGCATGTATGGGTGTGTGTTTTAAAAAATAGACTAACAGGAATCATACGCTGTACAACGCAAATGTTACTCCAGCGATCTGCATCAGGGCAGTTTTTAACTTCATTAAATTGCTGTCATATGGTGTCTGCTGACATGGATCAGACTTTAGAGAGTTTTACCCATCAGGTATTCTCTAAGATTGTTAACAAGAACAGCAACTCTCATTAGGGGTTCCCCAAAAGCAGCTAATTAAGGGACAAAGGTTGCTCAGATTGTGACAATTACACCTGTAGGTCTCTGTAGAAATACCAAAATTGCACACCAGCATATGTTTGGTTGCTTAGAACAAGAAATAAAGACCCAGTCCATTAAAAGAGAGCGAGGGGGAGAGAGAGAAAGAGAGAGAGGGGCAGAAAGCTGTCAACCATTTGAAAAGCTTTAGGAAAATGATCATCCAATTAGTGGCTATGATCAAATCAGGCATGAACTCTCTCTGGATGGCTCCATAATTTTCCTTCTTGCATGGTGTAATTTCATATAGCTCAAATGAACTCATGAGAGGTAATTCAGTCCCAAACAGTTTTCTCATCACTGCTAATTATACTAATACATTGAAATGCCTCTTACAAAATGCATGAGCCCTTTAAGCCACCTCATTAATGTGATATAATTTTTGCCAGAATATATATATCAAACCTATTATCACCACAGGTTTTCTTTATCATTTTTTTTCAAAATGTCTATCAAACCCCCTGAAAAAAGTAGACTTCTTGGGTCTGCCTTTCTCTTAATTATCCTTTTCTTTGAAGTGCAGTTGTCTACTGTTGCATTAAAAAAAAGCAAGTGTGTTGGCAATAGGGAGTATGGATAAGGGGTATCCAATGCCTTCCCCCCCCTCAGTACTTGATTCCTCGTCCCCCCCCCAGTTGTAGCTGATTCTTTAAATGGCAAATGGTGCATGCAGTAATGTGCAAAAATGAGTTATACAAACTGAAAGCAGGGGTGTAAAAAGAAGCATCATCTGAGACTAAAATAAAGACAGATTTTATGGTATTTATGTCAGTTAATTTAACTGCTGGTAGGGGCCTTTGTTGAAACATGAGTTAGTTCCAGTGTTTAACCTTGCAGCTTTAATTTATGCTTGATGGCATGAGTACTTCATCACTCTCTCCTTGGAAAAGACAGTTATCTCATTAGCTGGAATTTAATGAAATGCAAGGATACACTTCTTAATTTCCAAGATTACTATAACACAAACCAGGTGTAAATCTTGGTCTGACTCTATTCTCCTTTTGTCTGTAAAAAAATTTTTTTTGAAGAGTACTACCAGAGTATCCTTTGTGGGATGAATGTTCACACAGCAGTTCAACACATCTGCAGAACCTGACAAAACTTTGCACCCAATGGCTGTGATGACAATAAAGATCTCCATTAAATGCATGTACTTTTAGAATGAATGAATAATCCTATGAATATTGGGGATAAAAATGTTGATTGTATGGAGCAGGGGAGTAAAGCAATAAATACGTATTTTGTCTTGCATATTTCCAGTTCTGCAATAGCAATGGATGGGGCATTTGGGATTATTTAATCTCAGATCACAAGTGTCTAACAATGAAAGATGAAATTAAAAATTGACCAAGATAAATAATAAGCATAGCATAAGAAAAGATCGGGCAGAGCTGGGGGTGGAGTTAAATGTGTCATCAGTTTAGAATCATTACATTACCACAAATAGTCCAAGTCCAACCCTTGAATTCCATTCACAATTATCTGGCACCAATTTAGTACTGAATTTTAATTGGCTAGATTATTTTGTGTATATATATATATATGCTTGGACAATGAATCTTCTGATTTACAATTTAATACATAGTCCTTCTTCCGGAGATCTCTTCCATGATCAAAAAGTCAAAATGGTGGCTGCAACTCACCCTTTTTTACATATGTTGTTACTTACATTTTTTCTGAAGCTTTCTATGCATACGCCCCCTGGTCTTACTCAGTCTGTATCATTTTCATATTTCAAGAGGCAGTTTGGATCTTCCCTAAGTTGACATCAGACACGTAACATATGATATATTATTTGTCACTTTGCATGGTTATGTTCTATATAGAGAATGATACTTCACAAGAAAATTCTGACAAAGTGATTCTTGGCTATTTTGTTCACTGAAGGGTCTCCTATACTGTTTTGTGGATTTCTTCTTCATACCTTCTAGTGAAGGTTCATAACTGAAGGAAATGGTACGTGAGCATCCTCATAACACTCCAAAACTACTGTTCATGTGGGCATAAACCTGTTCAACAAGATTTTTAGATTCACAATACACAAAGGACAAGCTACTTGCATCAACAGATGTCTCATTGGTTTCATCTACAACCATGAAGCATCTTAAATTGAATTATAAAAGAATTACCAAGTAAATACATAGATATTAAATATAAATTTTAATATAAATTGGAATACTTTTAAAAAAATATTCAACATATTTCTGAATAAAGACAAGCCATATATGGAAATGGATTTTTGCAGGAAGACAGAGTGTACAAGAACCATGAGGGCATCAGGATGTGACAAATTTGTGTGCCTACTCTGTATGGTTGTTAATAACTAATACTGAGTACTTAGGTCAATACTATCTGGTCATAGATACTCACTCCCATGTTTGCAATTTCTCTCAGGTCCGTTGTTTGCAGAAATCTACTGGTATAAATTTAAATAGTAGCAGAACATATGAATCAAACCTAACCAGATGAGATCTCTAGTCCATATAGAATATTATTTGTTCAGTTAGCAGTTAGCAGTTAGCAGTTAGACTTATATACTGCTTCATAGGGCTTTCAGCCCTCTCTAAGCGGTTTACAGAGTCAGCATATTGCCCCCACAGTCTGGGTCCTCATTTCACCCACCTCGGAAGGATGAAAGGCTGAGTCAACCTTGAGCTGGTGAGATTTGAACCACTGAACTGCAGATAGCAGTCAGCTGAAGTGGCCTGCAGTACTGCACTCTAACCACTGTGCCACCTCGACTCTTCAGACGTCCAGGATCCTTGACTAGGAAAACTCATGGACCATTGATGTTCTACTGGTGACATTTTTCCAACATTGAAGGCATGTTTATTTATTTGTTTGTTTGTTTGTATCTCACCTTTATTATTTTTACAAATAGTTTAAGGCAGAGAACATATCCAACACACACATCCAACATACCTTCCTCCTCTTAATTTTCCCACAGCAGCAACCCTGTGAGATGGGTTGGGCTGAGAAAGTGAACAGTTCAAAGCCACCCCAGCTGGCTTTCATGGCTAAAGTGAGACTTGAACTCATGGTCTACCACTTTATAGCCTGGTGATTGAATCTTTTTGGCATCAAGTGCCCAAACTGGAATGCGTGCAGATGCATGCTGGAGCCCCAGAAACTTGAAGCCCGGCTGGCCGGTTTGCATGCACATGCTGGCCACTTGGTCTTCTGGTTTCAGGTGCACGCATGTGTGCTATCCAGCTGGTCTTCACATACGCCGGAGCACCAGAAACTCAAAGACCAGGTGGCCATTGAGTGCATGTTCAATGGCCAGCTGATCTTCAAGTTTCTGGGGCTCCGGCATGCGCAAAGATCAGCTGGCCAGTGCACATGCACATTTTGGAAATCAGAAGAACAGCTGGTGATGGTGTGTGTGCCCACAGAGAGGCCTCTGTATGCCACCTCTATATAGGTTCACCATCACGGCACTAGACCAAACTTTAAATGCTGTAATTTGAATTTGAGTCAAATTGACTCAATTTTTTCAACTCACTACCTATTTGAGTAAAAGGAAGAGTTTTTTTTAAAACCCCACACTTCCAACCTTGACTAAAATAAACTTTTTCCTAGACGATAGGAATTATTCTGTGCTGAACTGATAACCTTCCTCTACTAAGATTAATTTTTATGGTATCATAGAGCTGTTGCTAAAGTATAAGATGGAAAATTTGCCAGAATATACAAGTAAAAACTGTCACCTTTTATTTTATGTAGATAAGCATGCTGAGTAACTTTCTAAAAAGCATATGTATATATTTCATATACCATTACTTTGGTATATGATACAATACAAATACAAAGGCTAATACTTTGCTAAGAATTACACTATATGAATTGCAATGTTTGTTAACTGCAGGCATAGGAGTAACTGTATGGAAACACTTCACTATAGAAACAGTGAACAATCAATTGTGATTTTGAATGAAAGTTTTTGAAGAGTTTGTTAGGGTATTTTCAAATTCAAAAAAAAATATTTTTTTAAGTATTTCACAATGAAGCCTGCTTCACATGTTGGTTTAGTGTCCTTATTTCCTAGTGCATGTAAAATGATGTAATGTAATAAATTTGTTAAGTAAGCTCCCCGTTGGGACAGCGAGTACGTTCTGCGAAGCATTGTGAGAGTTGTGTTGAAGAACACACAAGCCAGCATACAGAGACATTGCAGTTTAAATAGGCTTTTACTTTCATGGAAATAGAGGTATCAGAGTCCATCAAACAGTCCAAGTCATACACTGATAATTCAGTCACTCATCAATGTCTTTCAGTTAAGGGATAATCCAAATAACATAGCCAAGTAATCATATAATTAGTTCAGTACTCAAAGTTTGCTAGCAGTTGCAAAACTTACAATAGCTCATGGCACTCAGATCAGATCAGCCCAGCATCTAATGAACAGAGAGAGAACTAACAATCATTCTGGCTCCCTCTTATGGCAGATTGAGGAAAACAGCAACCAATCACATTTTACAGTATGTTTAAAGAAACAGGTATAGCATTGCTATATGATTTATATATTGCCAATTCAACCATTAGAATTATATTCCTAACAAAATTAATTTAATACTTGCTGCTACATTTGTTTCTGCAAAACACTGGAAACTAAAAAACACATTTAACTGGATCAGTGTTCAAAAATATAATAAATTGCATGGCAGCCAAGTTCTCAGATATTGAGTTGTCACTTTCAGGAACAGGAAGCTTGGAAGCAGGTTCAATATAGTTTACACAAACACATTCTAAGGTTGGCTTGATCTTTAAAAATATTAATTGCAAAGCAGAGAAAAGGAGTTGGGAAACTAACTCCAGGAAGGGACAACAATAGTTTTGGTTTCCAATCAACTATGCACTCTGGTGAGAATGTAGTGCTGAAAATACAATGAAACTTACCTTCCCACAAAGGGATGGGGATTTGGTTGACATTTGAATGAGAATTGGAATATAAACTGCTCAAGATCCTTTGAAATTAGAAAATGCATACCATATTAAAGTAAATTTTCCACTGAATTTATTAAACAAGGAATTAATCAGGATTATATGTGAAACTTGTAACTAATTAATTTTTAACAGTGAAATATTGAAAGATAAAATACCAATAATCAAATGTGAGTATGTAGGTATGTGTTTTTGTGTTTGACCTATTTAATTAAACATATTGTGATATATTTCAGACATACCATGTTTCCCCAAAATAAGCACTTGGTCTTATTTTTGGAGAGTTCTTATTATTTTTGAGGTGCAGGAGGCGGAGAGGGTAGTCACTTCATGGCTGCTGCTGCATTGCAGTATTTTTGGTGAGGGCTTATTTTCAGGGGAAGGCTTATTTTAGTGCATGCTCTCAAAACCCCAATTGACCTTATTATCCAGGAAGGTCTTATTTTGGGGAAAATGGTATAAAGTCAATTATTTACAAATTGTAAATTCAAAGTTCTTACAGTAATCCTTCAATATAATAGAACACAAATGTGGTAAATTATACGTTTCTGAATTAGTAACCACAAAATAAACCCCATCGTTTGACAATATATATTATATGCCTCCAATCTCACTGCATATTTGACTCTGAATGGGATACATGTAAAAAAGACCATGCAAATCTTTACAAAAATATATATAACGTTAAAAATATGGACAGAATGCACTCAAGTTACCTAACTGTATACCTGAATGGATATTTAAATTTAGACTCTGCCGCCCAATCCCGAAGGACTCCGGGCGGCTTACATAAAAACAACTCTAAAAGAATACAAAAAATATAAAATAGAGAAGAAAGCAGGTTAAAAAACACATCATGCACTCAGTCTTAGTGGGGCTGACCTCAGTCATGAGGTCAACAGCCCCAGGCCTGCCGGAATAGCCAGGTCTTAGTAGACTTACGGAAGGCCGAGAGAGTGGGCAGGGTCTGGATCTCTGGGGGAAGATCATTCCATAGGGCCGGGGCAGCTACAGAGCTGGCCCTCCTCCAAGGAGCCGCCAGATGACATTGCCTAGTCGACGGCACCCGGAGAAGGCCCATCCTGTGTGATCTTATTGGACGCTGGGAGGTATGTGGCAGAAGACAGTCTCGTAGGTATCCGGGTCCTAAGCCATGTAGGGCTTTAAGGGTGATAACCAGCACCTTGAAGCATGTTCTGAGACCAATAGGGAGCCAGTGCAGCTCGCGGAGTATAGGTGTAACATGAGTGTATCTCGGTATACCCAGTATCGCTCGCGCAGCTGCATTCTGGACCAGTTGTAGTCTCCAAACACTTTTCAGGGGAAGCCCCATGTAGAGCGTGTTACAGTAGTCAAGTCTTGAGGTGATGAGGGCGTGAGTGACCATTTGAAGTGCTTCTCTGTCGAGGTAGGGCCGCAACTGGTACACCAGGTGAACCTGGACAAAAGCTCCCCTGGTCACAGCTGAAAAATGGTGTTCCAGTGTCAGCTGTGGATCCAGGAGGACACCCAAGTTGCGGGCCCTCTCTGAGGGGTGTAGAGTTTTACCCCCCAGGCTTAAAGATGGAATATCTGGACTATCCTTGGGGGGCAACATCCATAGCGACTCGGTCTTGTCGGGGTTGAGTGCAAGCTTGTTCACTCCCATCCAGGCCCTGACAGCTTCCAGGCACTGGCACATCACTTCCACCGCTTCACTGAGTTGGCACGGGGTGGAGAGATACAGCTGGGTCATCCGCATACTGATGGTATTTAATCCCGTGCCAGCGAATGATCTCACCCAGTGGCTTCATGTAGATATTAAAAAGGAGGGGGGGACAAGACCGACCCCTGCGGCACCCCATATTTAAAGGGCCTAGGGGTCGACCTCTGTCCCTTGACCAACACTAATTGTGACCTGCCAGAGAGGTAAGAGGAGAACCACCGTAAAACGGTGCCTCCCACTCCCACCTCTTCCAGCCGTCGCAGAAGGATACTATGGTCGATGGTATCGAAGGCCGCTGAGAGGATATGCTGAAAAAATACTGAGAAAAGTATTGTATTTATGGAACACCATATGGCATGGATGGATCCCTAATCTGTGGGATATGGCCCATTACCAGGCTATGTCCTTTGGCCACAGGGTTGCGTGAGTGGCTGGTCAGTGTGTATGCACATACCCATCCACTTGGACTAGCATCACACAGGTGCTAATGTCACCATGAGCATCGCATGAGCACTAACATCACTGTGAGCATCGTGCACACCCTCATAACCCTGCTCACACATGCACACTCACAAATCCATTCAGGTGGTTGGAGGGTCAGCTGGTCCGAATCTGATTGAACACTAGTAAGAATTCATATTAAATCCTACTTAGTGGCGATAAAAGCGGAAAAACGGCAATATTTTTCCGCTCTTATCATGTCCGCAGATAACTGGCCAGCTGCCCTGTTTAGGGTGACCCACTCCTTACTTAACCAAGGAACTGAGGAAGACCCCTTGCAGGGTAGGGCTGAAGAATTTGTTCAGTATCTGCAGGATAAAATCGCTCAGATTCGGACAGGCTTGGACTCTGACTGGATAGATTTGGGCAAGTCGATGGGGATGAATCTTGTGGAGACTATCTGGGATAAGTTTGACCCTGTGATCCTGAGGGCATGGACAGGATTATGGGGAGATTCAGTGCTGCCACTTGTGTGCTGGACCCGTGTCCCTCTTGGTTAGTTTCGCCTTCCCGGGAGGTGACACGGGGCTGGCTCCAGGCGATTACAAATGCTTCATAGAGAGAGGGCTTCTTTCCCACCGTCTTGAAGGAGGCGGTGGTGAGGCCCCTCCTTAAGAAGCCTTCCCTGGACCCAGACTCTTTAGCCAACTATCATCTGGTCTCCAACCTTCGCTTTGTAGTGAAGGTTGTTGAGAGTGTGTTAGCACATCAGCTTCCCCAGGACCTGGATGAAGCTGCCTACCTGGATCTGTTTCAGTCAGGTTTCAGGCCTGGGTACAGCACGGAGGCGGCATTGGTCACGTTGGTTGATGATCTCTGGCGGGCCCAGGACAGGGGCTGCTCCTCTGTCCTGGTCCTATTAGATCTCTCGTTGGCTTTCGATACCACTGACCATGGTATCCTACTGCCACGACTCGGGGAGTTGGGAGTGGGGGGCACCGTGTGCATGTGAGCTTGGTTATATTGTTGCAGATGTTTCATTAACCAATCTAAGTTAGCATCATCAGTGCTAGACTGAGAGCTATAGTACTGGTGGCTATCTTTACTATCAGAAAAGGAACTGTCCCTCACAGTCACAGTTTTCATATTCTCATCAATTTTAAGATTTCTGTTAAATATTATAGCATCTCCACAGGCTGTGAATAATGTCAGATGGAGCCAACCAAACCACACATATAAAGTTCAAATTAGCTACTTTATTATTCTCTGATTATTAAGGAATCTTGCCATACTGGCAGCTTTTGCCTGGGAAAGACCACATAAGACACCAAGGCATTTCAAGGGAGACGAGACCTGTAAGGAGTCCAGACTGATCCCTCTCTTGAGCCCTTCCTCCCATCCAGGATGGTTGCTATCCAGGAATTTAGTTCAAGTCAACACCAGACCTGCTCATTAGGGCTATGTGTGTGTGTGTGTGTTAATTGCAAAAAAAAAATAGGTTGTAATTTTTCCAATTTGTTGCAAAACTATGACCCTCCATTTTTTATTTAAAAAAAATATGAATCCATTTACCTTCCAATTCTCTATTTTAAATATTCCGTTTCCTTGTAAACAAAAGATTAGTCAGTTTTCTAATGTTAGAAACATCATGTATTGTAATTAACTTACTAAATAGCAAATGTACAGAAAGAGTTAAAATGCTTATATAAAATGCTTATATCTAATTATGCATAATTGATATAACATATTGATTATTAAAATATTTACATTCATGATTGAGATAATGTATATATGTATATGTATATGTATATTCATATTCATAGGAAAAATAATGGTGATTGGGTTGTTAGGTAGCAAATATCTAAAAGAATTAAAATGATTTAAAAATACATTACAAATATGAACAAAGAAAAAGAAGAGACATTTCTAGATGAATTTAAACCAATGAATCTCCTGAAAGTAATTTTCATTTGGTGGTACCTTTAATAAATATGTTGCAGTGCTTTTTTAACAATCCAAATAAGAAAGTTAAATAACATATTAATTATAAAGTATCCAGGTTGGTAAAGATTAATAATCATATTTACATCTGACAGCCAAATATGTCAAGTTTGGCAGGCCTGCTTGATAAAAACTATCAATTTTTGAATACTGAATCACTACAAAAGTTTTTGGGTTAATATTTATGATATTTTTCTTGGACAGTACCCATCTCATTTCCGTGATTCCATTCCCAAGTTGTAATGTAAACAGATGGTGTTCCACACATTCAAGTCATTTTTTTGTTTTGCCACTTGGGATTATAGTTTGATGTCTCTAGCCTTGAACCAATTCAAGGCCATGCTACAATGAGGAAATCTTTGGAAACTCAATAAGCACATCTTCCAACAAAGGAACATGGAACATTTAACAAGGTAATTTTACCCATTCTAATCCATTTCAGTTTGATGTGTCCCAGAGCATGAGCTTTTAGTATGTAGCATCCATTTCCTGTTTCGCCCGCAGTGCTTTGGCCTAACCTGATTTAATAACATTAAATATTTTTAGGAAGTATTAAATAATAAAAGCTGTGCATGTGTTTGTGTATGTACAGTATGTATATTAATAGTCAGAAATATACAGGATTCTGTTTAATTTTCTAGCCTGAATATTGCTGTTGTTAGTTGTGAAGTCGTGTCCACCCCATCGCGACCTCATGGACAACCTTCCTCCAGGCCTTCCTGTCCTCTACCATCCTCTGGAGTCCATTTAAGCTCATGCCTACTGCTTCGGTGACTCCATCCAGCCACCTCATTCTCTGTCGTCCCCTTCTTCTTTTGCCCTCAATCTTTCCCAGCATTAAGTTCTTTTCCAGTGAGTCCTTCCTTCTTATTAGGTGGCCAAAGTAGTTGAAGCCTGAATAAGAATGTCGTATTGTATTTATATACTTCTAAAACTTCTATTGTCATGACCTTTAACTGGGCAAAATGGTACTTCATAGGGCAACAGTCATACCTCTTACTTACATCGGATCTGGCATCGGACCTGGCTACCTGAGAGACCACCTCCTGCCAATTACCTTCCAAAGACCAATTAGATCGCACAGACTAGACCTTCTCCGGATTCCATCTGCTGGCCAATGTCATCTGGCGACCCCCCCCCCCCCGGGGGAGGACCTTCTCTTGCAATCCCGACCCTCTGGAACGATCTCCCCATTGAGATCCGGACCCTTACTACCCTTCCGGCCTTCCATAAAGCTATTAAAACCTGGCTGTTCTGGCAGGCCTGGGGCTGTTGAAGTATCCAGCCCGTTTAAGTTATGAATGTTGCTGTAATTTTAAATTGTTGTATTGTCTTTTATATTCCTCCTCCCTTTTTTATTGTAAGCTGCCCGGAGAGTGGGTGGCATACAAAACTGATAAATACAAATACAAATACAAATATTACATATTTTATTGATTTTTAATCAAAGGCCAAACCTTTATAGACAATCTTCCTCATGCAGTCAATGGGTTGAGATTCTGCTCCATGATTGTCTGATTCAGTAGTAAATGAAGCCGAGAAAGCAACTGTATAAAAAGGTATTTTGACTCATTATGGAATTGTGAATGGTTGTTGGCCAATGAATATACTTTCAGCATGTGAATGCACCTTGTTAAATGTATTTGTTTTAAACTAATCACTCCTAAAGCTTATATCATTGTATCTTTGTAAGGCTAACATTATTTATCATAAATAATTTTATTTATTGAATGTTATTTACTATCAAGAGAGGCAGACACAACGATAATATTTTAAAAGATGTCTACTGATGTGAGAAGAAATGCAAGCTGTGTAATAGAAGTTCAGTGAGTGAGAAAAATATAAACATTCCCTGCATTTTATTTCACATGATAGAATGCATTATGGTCCAAATAGTATCTTTTTGAGGGCGCAGAATTCAAAAATCTGCATAATATCCACTTTTATGTATGCCACTTATTTAGGATGAAGCTCTGTGGTTTAATGTTCTGCAGTCCCATTTAGAAAGCCTCTTGTTTATGGTACATCTCTGTGATAAATAAGACATATGGAGCTACCATAACTTACATACTTAGTTACAATTAACCATGTCACAATATAGCACCTTCTTGTAAATCTCTGGAAGCAAAGAGTGATGTGATATAGTGATATGGTGTATATAGTTGTGAAGGCTTGCTCTTCCCATCAAACAATTAGGTGCTGTTGACACAGAACCTACTTTTCCCACCAATTAGTGCCAACAGCAGGGGGCATTTCTAGAATTCTGAAAGCTAACTGTCAGTGGTGTAGTGAAGAATTTAAGACTGCAATACGTTCCAAGACATGGTTTGGTTTACTTGAAATTATACTGTGTCTCTTCAGTCCACAAAACATAATTTGTCTCTTCTATAGTTGTGCAATTTAATTCATATGTGTATATAAAACATGTGCTTGTGGCAACTGATGTTGATTCCTTATTTGATCTAAATTCTTCTGGTTTTTAAACATTTAACGAGAGAGAGAGTGGGGGGAGAGATCATTTAATGCTCAGAATTATTCATCTGCAATCATCAGGAGCCACTTGGCCTTGTGGATAGTCAGTTATTTCAGCATCTTTTGTGTTGCACAATATTCCTCAAAGCCTCCCTTCAACAGAAATAATTTACCAATATTTCTTCACACTTTAAGGTTCTAAGGCTACCTTGAAGAAAAATGTACTTTCTTTTTGCTTCTAATTGAATTAAGGAACATATGAATGTTCAAGAAAAACAGTTCACTCTGGGCCTCAGTTAAGGACTTCGATGAAGATTCTTTGTTTTATTCTGGTATATTCATAGGCAACCATCCCAAAGAACAGATGAGATGGTACAGCAAACCATTTTCTGAGAAAAAGGCCTCTGGTGAAAGGGTTCACATGACCGAATGTATACAGTATTCTTGAAAAGCCAGGGGAAAAGGCTCATTCAAATTCTTTCCTCCAATATTTTGTTTCTTATAGTCAGAAGTATTTTGCTTATGGGAGAACAATGAGGGCTGAAAAATGAAGAAAATTAAGGTATGGTGACAGTCAAAATCAAGAGATAAAGAAAGCATCAAGGCCATTGGATTGCAATCAATTATTGCATTGGATTGCAGTTAAGTATTTATACAATTGGTTCCTAACCATCCCATCCCTTAATCTCTTGGTAAGGAAAGTGAAGTGAAATCTTATTTCAAAAACAAAATTTGCAAACATTATTTTCAACTGTAGATCACATTGTGACTGGCTGTAAGCTGAGGGGATATACCAGCCCAGTCATAGGTGATATTCTGCCAATTCTGACAGGTTCTGGAGAACCAGTAGCAGAAATTTTGAGAATAAGGAGGAATGGGGATTTTGCAGTATCCTTCCCCTGCCACACCCACAAAGCTATGCCCACAGAACTGGTAGTAAAAAATTTTGAATCCCACCACTGAGTCCAATATCTGATTTTTTCATATAAATGATGCTGCGCTTCAATGGTTAGATGGCCTAGACATTGGTATCTTTGTGTGTGTGTTTGTGTATATACATACATACATACATACACACACACACACACACACACACACAATGTTTGTATATACAAACATATACATATACATATACATATACATATACATATACATATACATATACATATACATATACATGTATACCTACATATATATATATATATATATATATATATATATATATATATATATATATATATATATATATATATATATATATATATATATATATATAGTGTGTGTGTGTGTATGTATGTATGTATGTATGTATGTATGTATGTATGTGTATATGTATGTGTGTGTATATCTATATTCGTAGATTTTCACGGATGTAGGTATGCTGGCCTTGTTGTATCCGGGTCTTTTCCCATGTAAGATTGAGATTGTCTTGGCAACATTTCGGCAAGGTCCCACTCACCATCTTCAGGCTAATGTTTTTGGCTTAAAGCGTGGTTGGAGCTGGCCTCTTTCTATAAATCTTGGTGGGGGTGTGTGGAGTGCTGGCTTTGTTTCATTAAGTGGATTGATTGGCTGTGTAGTTGTATCATGATTGGTAGATTGGTGCTGATTGGTGCTGGCTGGGTGTCCATTGTTGTTTTGTGTTGTAACGGCCTGGGTGGTGGCTGTGACTTGTTTGTTGACTAGGGCTGGTTTCCAGATGTCTGGTAAGCGGGAGGTATAATCACATTTATTCATGTTGTGGGGGATGTTTTTCTATTTTGATAGCTTCCATAATTATTCTCTTGTTGAGGTGTTCAGTTTTGGGGATTAATTTGATTCCTTCAAAATCAATTTTTGTGTCCTGTAGCTTTAAGGTGCTGGAAAAGGGAGGAAGTTCTTTCTTTTTTTCTTACTGCGTTTTTGTGTTCTGCAATGCGTGCATTTATTCTCCTATTAATTTGTCCTATGTATGTTGCAGGACAGATTTTGCATGGTATTTCATAGACTTCTTGGTTTTCTAGCTGGATTTTGTCTTTGGGGTTTCTTATCCAGGCCTAGTCAACAAACGAGCCCCACCCACCACCCAGGACGTTGCAACACAAAACAACAACGGACACACACCCAGCACCAATCAGCACCAATCTACCAATCATGATACAACTACACAGCCAATCCAATCCACTTAATGAAACAAAGCCAGCACTCTATACACACCCCACCAAGATTTATAGAAAGATGGCAGCTCTGACCATGCTTTACTCACACAAATACGAAGCCAAAAACACAAGCCTGAAGATGGAGAGTTAGACCTCGCCGAAACATTGCCAAGACAGTCTCAATCTTACATGGGAAAAGACCTGAATACCAAACCAGCATACCTACACCCATGAAAATCTATGAAAACACACACACACACACACAGAGTATATTAACATTCATATTTTATTGTAAAAATGTTAATAAATATTCCAGCCCATGTATATGGTAAATAATAATTATTTCAAAATAGGCTTGATAATGACACGTGACAAACCATTAGTAAGTAGGTAGGAGCTGTTCACTTCAGGTTTATCTCTTGATAAGATGGTTTTCATAGTATTGTTTTTTAACCTCAATGAAAGATTGAGTTCTGCATGTACTTTCATAAAGCATATCATGTTGGAAATGTACAAACATGCAATCTGCCTGGCATTTCCCCCTCAACATTTATTGATTTTTATCAATTGCATGAAAATATTCTTTATAAAGTGTACAGGAATACCAACATTTTTGTCTCTAGGGCTGTATGAACTCTATATAAACTATTACCTCTTTTAAAACCTGCAATACTACTTGGATATGAAGAAATGATTTAGCTAATCCCCAACATTATCAACTTCAAATTATTTATATTTAGATACCAAGTTGGTCTCAGGTGATCAAGAGCAATTATCCAAAAAATTGGATGAATGTGTATTGAATATTTTTATTGCATATGTTTTTTAAATTCTTCTCCATAATAAAAAAGATATCAAAAACAGCTTGTATATAGCCAGTGAAAACAGTCAGTTCCTTACCAATGGCTGCCTGACTAAAAGATATAATAAAAAGGGGAAACAAAGGATATGAAAGAAGAATTGGAGTAAAATTGAACAGGAAATAAACAATCTGGGACTAAACAATCCTGATGAAACTGAAGTTTTAACAAAGTTGAAAGTATGGTGCTTCTCACCACCACCCACTGTTGCAGCCTGATAGAATGATAAGCCCAGGAGAGCATTCAAAGTAAACCAAGATATAATATGAAGTGCAGCAAATCTATATAATTTTATTTTATAAATGGCAGTTCAATCCCCAAAACTATCAATACCAAGTTAAATATGCTTGAGCTAATTTCTACCAATAAATTTAAAACATGACTAATCTCTGTTAGACAATGAGCCCTCTGAGTATCTTTGCAAACTTTAACTTTTGTATTCTCTTTGTTTACACATTGATCTCATTCCATGGCGGGTTATACTATTTTAAACTAACATTTGTTTCTAATCATTGGACATTTAAAAGCAGTTTTGTGCTCATTGCTTTAACATTGTTGGTTAATCTATGTTTCAAGTTTTATTACATTCTCCCCGCCCCCAAAAAAGATTCAGTTCTTCTACATACTTTTTCTTTCTTTCTTTTTTAAAAGTCATGGACAGGAAACATCGATTTTGAACAAATTCTCTGATGCCTATTGGTTCATTCATTTATTATAATAATCAGATGCAATGACAAATTTAGGAAAAGAACATTAGCATTCTGGGTGCACTCCTGCATTAAGAATATTGTGATTGGATTATGGAAGATAAAGTAAGTGTGTGTGTGTGTGTGTGTGTGTGTGTGTGTGTGTGTGTGTGTGTGAAGACAAAGGCCCAAGGCAATTTATGTTCAGGTTTTGCTGCAAGCATGCAGAACTAACTGGGTTTAGATTAAGGCAGTCTAATTAGTGTCATGTCAAACTGGCAGTGATCATAAGACAGGAGAGAGGGGTCATTCTTGTCACCCTTGTGGTCCTTTGCCCTTAAATATAGAGCTGCATAAAGAACAATCTCCATCCTGTTAATGGAAGAAGAATATGTATAATCTGCACATGAAATGAAAAGAAAATGTGTAAGGAAATTTCTTTTTCCCATTTCCTCGTCAGAAGCTGTGAATTTTAGTGAGAATTAAAGGAAGGCTAATTCTGCAGTCATCTTCTGACCTGTCAGGTTAGTTGTCACCTCACGTCTCTCAGCCTGGGTCTTTCGCTTCTGCTTGCTGAGTGCAGCCTTTGCCAACTGACAGAAAAATACCGACCATGACAAGAAAAAAAGAACATAATGTCCTTTTCACCCATCACTACTCAAAATTGCTCAATCTTTACTGACATATTATTATACATTGTTTCTCTGGGAGAGAGGGAGGAAAAAAAATAAAAAAAGAAATCCTGGTTTTCTTTTCTATAGGAAGTGTGAAACTTTCAGGAGACCAGCAACTGTTTCCCAGAAAGAAAGCAATAAATAAATAATAAATAACTAAAACCTGTAATTATTTTAAAGTGCCTATTAATATGCAATAAATTAGCCTTCAATGTGAAGAACTTAGAGCCTCCCTGGATGTCATTATGATGGCACCCGTGAGTGGCACATTGGCAAAGGGGTTTGTCAGCAATTCCATTAATCCCAAAGTTGCTATGATGAAATGTTATAGTCAACATATTGCGGTGTTATTGTTGAAAAAAGACATAAAACAGAAAATCACAATTGTTCCATCACATTAGGAGAGAGGTGTATCTGGTACTATATCAAGATATCTGAGATAAGCAATTTGGAAATGTTTACCTTTTTTTAAAAAAAATCACTCTTATCTTTTTCTTGAAATGGTCCCAAATGAGGAAGAATTTTCACACTATTAAACATCCCAAAGTTTGAGACATAAGGAGGAAAAAATAGAGGGCCTCTGTTGGCTTTGGAGCCATAGCAAAAAAAATGTGTTTAGAAACAATATGAAAACATCAAAAGAACAGGTAAGTTTGCAATGCATATATCTGTGTGAATACACATGGACTCTGATGCAATAAAAAGATTTCATTGAGCAACATTGGAGATAGCTTATTTTATGTCCATTTTCAATCAGCATCAGAAACAAATTTTTAGATATGTCTGTTTTTCAAGGTACTGACAATGTATCCCTCCTGTTGTGTATGTCACTGCCTCTAGGCAAACATGTATAGGGCTGGGCTGCAAGGTTACACTCTAAACAGGCTTAATTGTAGAGAAGCTCCAATAAAGGTTTTTACTTCCACCCAAACAAGCATACCACTATTCAAACTGAAGGACCTTGGGAGTCAAATCTGAAAACATTCCAAAATAATAAACTATAATTAAGTCATAAATTGCTAACATAAAATTAAATTAAAAGCAATGTTTAACTGCTTTACGCCAGTCAAACAGTTAAACAAAAATAGCTACCGTCCAAAATGTAAATCTTGTTAAAGAAAAGTAGAGAAGGCAAGAACATGTCTATTTTCAGACTCCTTTGTAGGTTCTTCAGCATAAGAACTTTTAAGTTTAATATTTTGATCTGATGCTGCTAGATGTCAATTACTGTTGTTCTGAGTTTTTAATATCAATTGCTTCATCAAATGACCCTTTATTTGGAAAAAACCCAATTGCCTACTAGGCTAAAATGTTACATTAAACAAACCCCTCTGTTTTAAAGTAATGTTTTCTTCATTATCAATAATAACATTTCCTGGAATTCCTCTCCCTCCCCTTTTGAGCAAGGCTTCTGCTATTACATCACATGACACGGCTTTGAAAAAAAATCTTTCTTATCTCGTTTGTGGACTTTAATGCATTATGTAAAACCCAGAAATTTAGATTTTTAACACTGCGTATGTTCAAAATATATTGTAAAGGGATACATTAGATGCTAACTTGTAGAATCTTGAAGCAGCTGCTTGGTTAATATAATATGATGAAAAATATTTACAGTATGTAGTTTGTTTTCTCTTCTGTCAAGCCTAGTATCTTATACATTTTTTTTCTTCCAATGGCCAGTAGTGGAAGTAGTGACTTCGGTTTGACTTAATATTATGCCACATTGACAGATGAAAACTCCTTCTAAAAATGTCATTTGAGTGCTCTGCTAATTTGCATTTCGCTCGAAAGCTTTTAGTGCTTTGCACATTCACATTATAAACATTTGGGTGAACATTAATACCCCAGCTAAACAAAAATGCTATTCACTTCAACCATTTCTTCCACTACATAAAAACTATAAATGATTCTTCTATAAAAAGAAAAAAAAATGAATGCAACCCGAAAATCAATTATAGTAACTATTTAGAAATGTAAAGGAAAGGCAGTAAAAATGTGACAAAAAATCTTTAATTGTAGGGAAATTGTGCATCCTTTTTTCCCAACATGTGAATAAAATGCATTTCCTTCTTTAACAATCACAGTTACAATAGATCTATGCATCTCACAGGAAAAAATTGACAATTTGATTATGACTTGTACTTTTTGCCGGGGCCATGAAAGTGGTTTATGTTTGAAATGTATCAGCTGGAAGGTACTTATTACTCATAAATGCTGTGCTATTTCACTTTCTGCAAAGTGAGCTGTTAACAGATACAATTTGAACAGAATAGCCAGAGGAAGCCTTTTGATATGCAGAAGAGCTGACCCGCGTGCTGAGCCTTTAATTGGGTTTTTAATTTTCCAGGCCATCTGACAATATCAAACATGATCCCAGTGCTTGAAATGTTGATTGGAGGCTAAGCAGGATCTACTCCAACATGGCATTCAGAACAGAAAGAGGAAAGAACCTAGGCAGAGAGGAAGACATGGAGAGAGTTAAAAGAAGAATTTTCTCTAATTTGAAAAGGTTGAATGTTTGTCCTGATACTGTAGTTCTGGTGGTGTTTTTCTTTTTTCCTTTTTGCCAGCATCTGTTGTAGTGAATGTAACGAATCAAATCAAATATGCCTATAAGACTCCTAATCTGAAAATTTAAGACAAATAACTTTTCAAGAATGTAACTGCAAACAACGAGAGACAATTAGAAAAAAAGCAAAACATTATATTATCATGCTTGCTTCCTAAGACCTAAGTGCTATCTATTATTTCATACATGACTGAGATTATTTGGGTATGTATTTACCGTAGATATGTTAAGCAAAGTATATTTATTGACACTGCTGTGTGCTTTTTCGTGTGTTACTCTTTTCAAAAGGTTACATGATATGTTTCAGTTATGCAAACTTTTGTCAGAAGCAAGAAGCCAGGAAGAAAAATTGTCATTGAATTAGACTAATACCTCTAAGTAAGAAGCTTATGTTTTTAGGAAAACTGAAATATCTGCCTGCAGAGTGTTAGCAACTTTATTCGGACGGCACAAACTGCAGAATGGATTTGCAGTGAAAACTAACAGTTCCACCCAGTGATCTCCCTCTGAATAGAAAAATATCATCATAACAATAGTCTTGGAGCACACTTATAACTTTGACATGCATCAAGAAAATAACACACAATATGAGTTCAGAATCATGCCTTTACCATTCTCATAACCATTCCCACATCACTAAGGACCACAATTTGGATTTTATTTTATTAATTTATTTTATTTTTCTGTTTATTGGTGTCAGTGAAGCAGATCTTCCTGATCATAACACTTTGGTTAGATTTTGAATTCAATTGCCTGAAAGCAAATATTAGCTTTGATACCTATAAACAGTATAATAACAGACAAGTAACTACTCAGAGTATAAGGGAGAACAGTTATAATGTTTAAAGAGACAAATCAAAGTAAAGATAGTTTGCTATGGTTGCCACTGCAAGATAATAGACTAAAATATGATGTCAATTGGATTGACTTGATTTATTTGAGGCCTGGATTGCTCAGAATACGAACCATTTGTAATGAACAAAATGCAGAAAGAACACCTATTGGTTACAGGACCGTCTTTTTCCGGAGAAGTTTTGCTTGCAAAAACTACATTGCACAATTCTGGCAAACATTTTAACACAACCCAGAACTCTTTATGTCTGACTACATGGGAATCCATGAAAGCATGACTCATTCTCTTACACACTTAATGCAAGATGATTGTTTATGACCAGTTATTTCTGTAATGTAGATAGGCACGTTTCCAAATTACCTGCACCTATTCCTTAAAATGCATGAGTTTTATAATAAAAGGGAGAGAAAAAAACATAAGGGAGAAAAAACTGGGGCATTGGAACCAGAAAAATCCTGATTCAATTGGTAAGTTATTTTTTATGATTTTATTGTGATGAGATTACTCCAACTTCTGTAGAATGATAATTTCATCTGTAAAACCATGATGAACAATAATTCAAAAAATTCTCAAATACTCATTATCTCCAGCTAAAAATGTAGGAAAGCAGCTTTGAATATTTGGCATGCTTATAAAGTTAGATGGAACTTTATTACTGGGAAAATCCTAAAATTTAAATTTGTTGGTTGTTGTTATTATTACTATATACTTTGTTCATTAAACATGAAACTCAGTCAACTGAACATTCAAAACTGCATCACAAGTACCATTGACTGGCACTAATGGTTGATACGGGTTGCTGCCAGCATCCTAGGTATCAACCAAGTACCTTCTTAAAATATACGATATTCCAAGTAGCATTAGTTTTTTGCAATTCCCCTGGTGTTATTGCAGGAAGCTGCAATTTGTTGATGTATCTTATAAAATTTTTGGACATTGCCCTGATGACAATGGGTATCACTGTTACATGTTTCATCCATAAAATCACGTAGTTTCGATGGTCAGGTCACGGTATTTCATGATTTCCCCCCCCCCCCCCAGTCCTTTATCTTAGACTATGGCATCTCCTGGTACCGCAATGTCAATAAATTGTATGTTTGGGTTTTCAACAACTGTGATATCTGGTGTCTTGTGTTCCAAATGATGATCCATTCTCATTTTTGATAACTTTTTCCATTTTATGTTCCCATAACTTCCTGGATACAGGTAAATCATATTTTTTACATAATGACCAGTGGATTAATTTAGCAACTCAGTCATTATGATTCAAATTTAAATTTTTTGGTGGTTGTTGTTGTTGTTTTCTCATCTCACTGTCAAGTGACTTTATCTATACCTATAAGTCAAGTCACTTTCATCAGCACAAAATTGTTTTCTCTCATTGATATGACAAAGCAGAGGCAAAACCCCTTTACTCCTACGGATTGATAGATACAATCCCCCCCTCACAACACCTAGTTTAGTTCTGTATCAGTGGTGGGTTCCGGATTCCATTCCAAGCGGTATGGTTGGAACAGCCCCAGCATCACCCACATGGACGCGCATGCATCGTACTTGCCTGCGATGATGCTTCTGCAAGCCTCCGCGATGCTCCAGGTGCTCGGCAGAGCATCGCACAGGCACTGTACACACCATGCATGTGCATGGAAGCGCCAAAGGCTTAAAGGACAGGTAAAATAAAATAAATAAATAAATAAAAACACAAATATAACAAAGGCAACAGTAAAAATATTGGGTTTCTGTCTGGATGGACTCTTGTGACGAGCCTAATGACAGAGAGTGGAAGTGTGACCTTCCTCCCACACTTGGGCATACCAGGGGTTGTGACTTTAAGTATATACCTCCCACCCTGGCTGGCTGATAAAAGGAGTCGTTCTCTGTAGCTCAAATGGTTAACTCCCTGCCTGGGAGGCAATAGAGCACAGGTTCGAATCCCAGTAAGGATATGGCTAGCTGATGAGAGCTAAATAGCTTGAAATAGATCTATACTAGTCTTCCTTTATTTATTTATCAGCACAAATAAAAACACAAATATAACAAAGGCAACAGTAAAAATATTGGGTTTCTGTCTGGATGGACTCTTGTGACGAGCCTAATGACAGAGAGTGGAAGTGTGACCTTCCTCCCACACTTGGGCATACCAGGGGTTGTGACTTTAAGTATATACCTCCCACCCTGGCTGGCTGATAAAAGGAGTCGTTCTCTGTAGCTCAAATGGTTAACTCCCTGCCTGGGAGGCAATAGAGCACAGGTTCGAATCCCAGTAAGGATATGGCTAGCTGATGAGAGCTAAATAGCTTGAAATAGATCTATACTAGTCTTCCTTTATTTATTTATCAGCACAAATAAAAACACAAATATAACAAAGGCAACAGTAAAAATATTGGGTTTCTGTCTGGATGGACTCTTGTGACGAGCCTAATGACAGAGAGTGGAAGTGTGACCTTCCTCCCACACTTGGGCATACCAGGGGTTGTGACTTTAAGTATATATATATATATATATGGAGATTATATAATTATCATTATATAATGATAATTCTCTATATCTATATCTATCTATCTATCTATCTATCTATCTATCTATCTATTCTATAGGCAACAGCAGTTGGGAAATTTGCAAATTGCAGTCAGGTGACCCCAGTATGCTGCAACCATTGAAAATGCATGCTAGTTGGCAATACATGCTGGAATGCTGCAATGGTCATAAGTACGTGGTTCAATCTTAAGTTCAAGGATTGGACTTTCTTCATAAATGCAACAGTTTCTACATGAATAATTTGACGATTAGCTGTAGTTTGTGGTAGAAACTGCTTTTCAAACCGTAAAAGTAGTTACAACATTTTCTCGGTGTTGTCCGCACTTTAGAAGATAGCTTGGTGATGATGTTATATTTAAAACATTAAACTTGGGTTAGTGTATCACCCTAGATGTTCTAATTTTTGCTCTACAATTTTAATCTTTTGAACAAGAGTCTGATAAAATCACAACTATCTGGCTTAATGCACAATTATCACAATAGAGAGTTTGAAAAGGAGAGATATTAATAAATATCAAGTCTAAATCACTTTCTGGTTCAGGATATAAAGAGTTCTTTCTGCGTATAAGTGAATTTAAAACAGTCTATGTTTGGAAGGAGCTTACTAATGATCAGGAAATACAGTATTTATCTTTGGTGAAGGCATTAAGTTTATCTCACAAGAGGCCTATCTGTTTACCTAGTTCAGTTGAATTGTCCAGGACCTCTGTTCACTTAGAGTAGTTTACACACATTGTATGTATTGTTTATTCATACTGATACTATACATGTGGCCACTAGAGGGGGCAATGCATTCAACTGTGTACAGAGAGCATTGGACAGCTCACATTGCAATGTTACCACCCTCCTGTATTTACCAAAAAAGGTAAAATGGCTTTTCCAAAACTCCCTAATATTAATCTGATAAAATATTATGTTTTAAATAGGCCCCTCAAATGCACACAGTTACAACTTAAGTGGTTCAAAGGGTGTAGATCTACACATAAATCTTACTTCCAATAGGTCTCTTCATATGTCTGCACTGAAAATTTGTGGACATTCACAAGTACTGAAGTTAATAACTGCACCAAAATCTAGTTTCCAATTACAGAAACTATAAAGTTGCTAAGATCCAGGATAGGATATTGGATATGTGTGCATGTGTGTATCTGCTTGGTCTCAAAATCCATTTGAATATATGTATGCACCAGAACTCCTACGTAGCACAGTTTACTTTCCAGGTTCATAGGTTAAACTATTTAAGTTAACACCAAGATCCCATGATAAATATATCTAGGAAAGTATGAATTTGCCTAGCCTCCATTTTCAGAATGCATAGCAGTGCTATTGTGGGAATGATTTTGGAAAGGGTGTGTGTGTGTGTGTGTGTGTGTGTGTATGTGTGTGTGTTTAACAGCATCTGAAACAAAGTCCTATTTAATTATGACATATGGAAGTATTGATTGTTTATTTCTAATTGCACTGTATTTAAAAAGTTCCATGCTTAATCGGAATTACTGAATGAAAAATCTTGTGCACCATTATTTGACAATAAGTTAGGAATTGTTGAACTGGAAGATATTCTCCATTTTTGGAATTGATTTAAGAACAATTTGCTCTTTGGCAGTTCTAGACTTAATAGTACGTCGCAATGGATTATGTCCAGTATCAGAATCTGAAAGAATGTATTGATTTCTTACTATGCTAAACTCACCAAAATCTGACAACTCATGCAGTAATAAATGATACATGTAACTGGGGGAAAATATTGTTTATATTTTGCTTTGTTATTTTAAGATAGAAAATAATTCTACTCATTATCTTATTCTCATGTACCGCAAGGACATAAATCATGGGTATATAAGAGGGACAGGTTACATTAGTGGCTTTTAAGTCTTCGATCCATTACATCTCTAGCATCCAATCTTATTGCCAGCTAACTTTGGCTAAATCAAAACTGAAACTTAAAATGTCATTTCTTGTTAAATTTATATTCTAAAGTTATATTTGGACACAGTTTGATCTAGCGGTTATGGCACCAGCCTAAAAACCAGGAGATTGTAAATACTAATCCCACTTGAGAACTTTGGGCCCAACTTACAGGGTTGCCCTGAGGAAAATAGGAAGAGGAGGGGATAGTATGTATGTTCCCCACTTTTTGTTACCTATAAAAATAATAAAGTCTCCTTTATTATATTAAACAAAAATATTCCTTCAGACAATTGCTATCAAACCTGTATGGAAGAATTATATAGTCTTGGCCTTTGACCTGAATATAAATGCCAATTAACACTTCTTGAGGTGAAATAAATGATAAAGCAATAAATTCAAATGATCTCACTGGTGTTCCTGATTTTTTAAAGAGATGAATTGACAACATTCTCAAAAATCTACACACAATGTAAAAATGCCTGAACCTAATAAAGACAAGAAACATTTAATTTTATTTGATATCCTTTTTTACATAATATACATGTAAAAAAGTAATTGTAAAATTATAAATGAAAAGATGAATTTAAATTCCTTAGGTATAATCGTACCCTACCCAATTCAGTATCTATTTTTTTACTCATGCTATTATAATCATAACAATAGCACGTAGACTTAGTGTATATACTGCTCCACAGTGCTGAACAACACTCTGAGTGTTTACAATGTCACTATATTTTCCCCAACAACCTGGGTCCTTATTTTACCAACCTCAGAAGAAGGGAAGGCTGAGTCAACCTTGAGCCAATCCAAATTAAACTCCTAACAATGGGATGAGTCAGCCTGCAATAAGCATTCTAACCACTGTGCCACCAGGACTCCTAATGCAAATTGCTGTATTTCTGAAGTCAGGAAAGCTGAAATGAGTGTGTGGTACAAAACATGGAAATAAGTTGAATTCATCATTGAAGGAGCAGTAGAATTGTTTTCCAAATAGTATATATGTGTGTACAGTACTTCATAAATATGTTCATTTTTAAGGATATTGAGTATCTTGCTTTCTGTTGAAAATAACATCAGTGCTTCTGAAGACAGGGATATATTTCAAATGTTTTAAAAAGTAGGATTGTTCATAGATATCTAATTCTTGATGTTAACTCACATTCTTCTTTTATCTCACTAGAAAAATTCACTGTTTTCTCTTACCCAGGAAGATAAAGTTTCTTACAGTTTCATAGTAAGGCCATGTTGCTTATAGTGGGTAAATATGATACATCTGAAGATCCTTCTTTGAAGGACATTACGATATTAAGACAGTGACAAAAATTTCTTTTAAAGTCTATAGAGACCATATTACTGTGTCAAGGCAATAACAAAATTATGCCAATGTAAGCCTATAGAGACCACTTTCTATGTCGAGAAAGTGGAAAAATAGTGTTATGGGAAATGATGGAGAACACATTGCAAAGTTAAATTATGATGCCAAAACCTTGTCATATCATCCAGTTCTGGCTTCTAGATAATAGTGAAAGACAATGAAAAATGACAACTGAGCAAATAGGGTCAAATCACCAACTTGTATAAACTGAAGCTTTATATTTTCTTCTGCAGATATATACAGTGCAAACAATGTAATTAGTATTTCATCTTTGATAAATTTTAACAAATTTCTGACTACTTAGCAATAATTTACTAATCACATCTGAAATTGCAATCATGCTTTAGATTTGGTTCTTCATATGCAATTTGATCTTCGTCATGTGTATTCAGAAGCAGGGTGTTAAAAAGGAACCTATCCTGTATAGGTAGATTTTGGAATGCAGTTTCTGAACTCAACAATTTGAAGCTTTTAAAAATTGCTTTTTACCTAAGGGGCAAAGAATACTTGAGTTAAGATTTGTTACTTGCCTTCAAAGTAAGGGATGCTTCACCAACTTTATTCAGTGAGCACTGCTGTCTACAGTTTAGGTGAAGTTCTAAAACACCACAGTGTGAGTCTTCCATAACTATTCCCTTGTTCAAAATATGTGAATATTTTCAAAATTATATTCTTAGAAATTGGTAAGCTTGTTATATATATTTTGAGAACAATTCACAGTGTGCGTAGTTAGTCACAGACTATGTCAGTTATGTATTTTTCTTTATTGAAACAGAGAAAACAGTTGTAGTTCAGAGTTTTCTTGTACTAGCAGCAACCACAACAATAGGCACTCCTATTATATCAGTCATGAAAAGTAATATACAATTGCAAGCTGCATTCGCATATGACACCTAGCAATGTTTTGTCTAAGTACAGTTCCTTGAATAAGCCTCCATCCACCTATCACACCAGGGCATAAATCATATTTTACAAGCCACAGTAGAGCACTACATGCTGTACAAGAAGGTAAAACCAAGCAATCTTTTTACATTCCAGTGAAATGCATGATCTCAATCATTACTGCCGTAGAATCATGCTACTAGCTACCTTTGATGAATGAGATCTGGATACCAACTTTGAAGTTTCTAAGAGCAGAAAGAAAAGATCAGTTACTGGAACTGATTCTTCCGCTGGAGATGCGTCCTTCATTATTTCTTCAGTGCCATGCAATTTTTTCTTCTTGCAACATTACAATCAGAAAGAAACAGAAGCATCTTTGTATGAAATATTCAGAGTGGTGGACAATAAGAGACCTCACATCTGTGAAAGTAGCTGTAAGAAATGTAGATTTGTAGAAAGATGTAGAAATTTTCTTTCTAAAGAATAAAGACCTCTTATAAATCTTGCACACTGTTGTGATGAAATTCTTTTAAAAGCATAGTGCATGAAAAGGACTGCACAAACTGCTTTAGATATTTAATTATGTACATATTCATTACCTACATTACTTTCTCACAATGACTACTGTAGCTACAAAATTATAGGTTTATACATTAAACTATTTTTAGCACAGTGAAGGAGAACAGGCTTAACATTAAGCTTATAATCTGACTAGTTGTTCACTGTTAAACTTACCATATTTTAAAAATTAACAAAGACAGTTTTGAAGGGGAATAATACATGGTCTGAAACCCAATCTGAAACATTCCCTGGCATGAAAGGATTTTCTTTTATCTCCCCCCTCTTATATTTATCTTCTCCTCCTCTTTTCCCCAATATCCTCAGGATCTATGCCAGAAAGTTAAGATCCTCCAGTGAAGATTTTGAGGATATTTGGGGGACTCAAAGATGGGTGATAGTTGTAACTTCTGGTTCTTCTGACAAAAGGAATTGCATCAGCAGGTGTATACTATTGTCATTGAGAGAAGTAATTTTCTCCTTTACTGAAACAGTAACTTACAATGAATATTTGAATGATAACTTTAAAAAAAATATGGTTTGTACCCAGTTTATCTTTGATAATATAAGCTTTTTAATGCTGTTTTTCCATCTCTAGATGCACCAAACTTCAAGTATGCAAGTACCGAGATGTAAAATAAATCATTTTGCAATAAGCATCTCTCTCTAATTTGATTATTTAGCATAGAAAATTCTGATACTGGATTTGTCAGAAGGGAGGCAAATTGTAGAGATTTGGGTAGATGCAGCTCCCATAGTAAGCAAGATGATGATGATGATATTTTTAATTCACCTTTTAAACGAGCCACGGTTGCACAGAGGTTGGAGTGGAATACAGCAGGCTACTTCTGCTGATCACTGGCTGTCAGCAGTTTGGCAGATCAAATCCCACCAGCTCAAGGTTGACTCAGTCTTCCATCCTTCCAGGTTGGTAAAATGAGGACCCAGATTGTTGGGGGCAATATGCTGACTCTGCAAACCGCTTAGAAAGGGCAGTAAAGCACTGTGAAGCAGTATATAAGTCTAAGTGTTATTGCTATTGCTAAATATATTTTTTTATTTGTAAAATGTGTTGGTCAGCCACTTTATCCAAGGGTAACTCCGGACAGCTTATAATCATAAATGTATATATGTATGTATAAATCAAGGTGGCGGATATACCTAATACTCAAAGGTAGGCTGCACTTACCTTAACAAATGGTTTTCTGGTTGTGTGTGACCTTGGTGGGCTGGGGTGGGCAAGGCCAGCATGATGTCACTCATGTCGGGGAGGTTCCATGACGTTGCCTGAGCACTCTGCCAGCAAAAATGCACTCCCAAGATCCATTTTTGCTGGCTGAGGCACCAAAGTCTTCACTTTTCTCACAGGCCAGATCTAAGTACCCCACTGGCTAATTTCAGCTCCTGCCCCTTGGGTATGACAACCCTGCTACAATGTCTGAAGATAATAGCTGTTTCTCATCCAAAACATCTGAAAGACATCATTGGAAAAGATTGCTTTAAACATTTGATCAGTCATAATCCACTTTAAAGGAAGAGAGAACAGATTTAGGAAAAGAAGCAACAACTGAACAGATTCATTAACATTTTTTTAGGTGTTGAAGACTTTTGTTTTAAAATTCCCCCCAACTCAAGGAGTTCATTCAAAAAGCAGATACAGTTGAAATACCTTTTTTCTATCTGTAGAAGTGATAACAAAGCCCTTGAGACATTTTGCCTTCACTTGGTAGACAAGACATAAGCAAGTCTCTAGAGGTTGCTTGGAAATTGCCATGGTATGCATTTGGAGAGATTGATGACATGGGAATTAAGAATGATAACCCTTTTATATTAACTATTTGGGTTTTGTAAGTTTCACTTACTTCTCTTTTACTCTGTAAAATCACCCTGACCTTGTTCTCCCTTTCTGTCCTTGAGTATCAATTGAGTAATTCCTTTCTTCTTCAACATTAATAATACTTGACACTGAGGTTGGCCACCTTAGAAGCCTTGCATTCTATGTGGCATTCTAGTATTGGTACCAAATGGAAATTTGAAAAACCTATACATTATATTTTAACTGCTCTCTATATTGTTAAATAAACAAAATGTTATCTTAGTTCATTAAAAGAGCTTTGACTAACCTCTTGTTAATGACTGAGACTAAATTATATGAATTTGAACAGATAGAGGCATGCATTCATTAAAATTTAGATTTACATATACATATATTTTTATTTTTCTCACCATCTGTTGAAAATCTAGAAACTCATCAGTATTGACAATTAGCACACATAAACAGTTTTTAAAAACTGTGCTTAGTTTCACTCACTTGCCTCCCTTTCCTTGTTTTCCAATGTGAATTTTGTTTTCAAAACGTCATTAAGTCAATTGCTTATATAAGTCTCTGCCTTACATATATTCTCTCTGAATTCCTACTTGTGATTTCTAAGGTTGGATGAATCCATCAAATTCATTTTATTCAGATGCTCATTTTTTCCAACATTAAATGTGTTCTGTGCTAGTCTCTTTAATTTGCATTTTTTTTAAAAAACAAAAACAAATCTGTATGAAAATGAATTTGCATTTTATAAACATTTTTCTGAATATGAATATGTTTGCCTATAGGGTCATCATAAGCAATTTCCCCATAATTTATTAATTTGTTCTTTTTTAAATTTACAACTCATTTGGTTTCAATCTCAAAAATACATTGTCCACAATATAAATAATTTTTCAGAAGAATATATTACAATTGAAAGATACAATACAACCTTACATGGTTCTTAGATACTGCATGGTTTGAATCATTTTGAGTTGCAAAATGGATTGCAAGATAAATTTGTTAGTGTGTCTACTTACCCTTTTTTGAGTCCCTCTATTCATGTGTGATGATCTTATTTCCTTAGATTAATTGATGTGAGTTTAAACTATTTGTTTATTAAGATTGTACATATTACTTTAAAATGAATATGAGATCTGTCTAAAACTCTTAGAAATTGCAGACTGTCTACGGCTGAGTTACCACAGTCGAATGTATATAATATTGTCACCAGCTCTGTGTTTACCCCCTTCATTTTTTGCCTTCATTAATAAAGCTGTGTTCCTAGTTGTAGCAATCTACTGCATTTCATGATACAGTGGTTAAAGGAACTTGAGGCATAAATGGAAAGCTCTCTGTGTCCAGAGCTCAGCTGCCTTAAGATGCTTTAAGTAATTTGAAAGCCTCTGATCTAGTAGGTTTTGCCAGAGGAAAACATTACAAGCCCATTTAAACACAATGTTCTAAAAATTAAGTCAGTATAATTTTCTACTTTCACTATGAGAATATCATTAAGGAATATCTAAGGACTAAATTTATTCCAATAATCATTACAATGATGCAAAAAAATTTTCCTTTGCTTCAATAATTGATTTATGCTTCATTTAAATGTACAGAGTAATTCCAACTTCATTCCTTATTAGCTCTAATGACAAATTTTAAAATAGCATGACTCTGAAATAAAGATGAAAATTCATCCAAAAGTTATTATATTTAAATGGATTTAATATTTAATATTTAAAATCATTTGATGCAAATAGCCATCATGAATCACGGCAAATATACTAAAATGTAATTAAATGTTCTTCTTGGGCCATAGCAAGTTTTTCCATGAACAGGATTTTCTACCGTCTTTCTTCTTCTTCTCAGATCTCCTCTGGGGTTTATGGTTAACATTTCAGAATAGTTCAAAAGGCATTTCTTTTTCACAAACCTCATCTTCTCTAATTAAAATATAATACATTGTTTTCTCTTGAAAGTTAACCCTAGAACATAATTAAATCTTTTCCCTATATTATTTAAGCAGCTGGAAAAAAAATCAGATTGCAAGTCAGCTAAACAATTGTTTACAGACTTAAGAATGGAATATTTAACAGGCACAAATGTCGAATATAATCTTAAATGTGGAATACGGCGTAAAGCATTTCTGGAATAACACAATGTTTAAGTTTGACAAAGGAGCTAACTATGGGCTAGTAGCTGAACTTTTTAATTAATTGTTTAATTGGATGGGAGACGTCAAAGCAAAACTAAATCAAACTAAACTAAACTCAGAAGGTGCAAATAGTAAACAAATAAAACAACATAAACACATTGGGATGACCAGGAGATGATTTCAATTCAAATGATGCTTGGAGGAAGGCAGGAAATCTAATTCAGACTTAGGTTTTATTATCATATGATATTGGGGTCCAGATCTTAACCTCCGCTGTAGTTCATATTCCACCATCAACCACTGAAAATTCCTGATTTTTGGCCAGTCACATTCTCTAAATCCAATTTACTTCACAGGGTTTTGAAAATAAAAATGAAGGCGTTCCCCAGAGAAAGGAACTGTAGTCGATATAAAAAACACAAACAAGCAATATATTCATAGCATTGGCAACTATTTATCCTAGACAATCATGGGGATAATACTTATTGGTAGTATCTAATACTAGCAGAACTAGCTGTTCTGCAGTTTTGGAAATACAATATTTCTTAAAAGAAATTTGTGTAAGAGAAACCTTCAAGAACCTTTCTATTATAGTAGGACTTTATTTTCTTAGTTTCTTTCTTCCATTTAAACTTGGTGCTTTTGTATTACAAATAAGTAGTTGGTACTGGTTTTTTTATTTTTTGTCCTTTCCTAGATTGTTTTCTTGAAAGATGGCTTGTACAACATTCAAAATAATTATGGTGGTTCTGAACATCTCACTGCACACTTACCCTTGTGAAAAGAAGAAATACAATGTGAAGCCCAGGCTAAAGAAAGATATAAGCCAACTGATGTCATATTCATTTCATACAGCATTTAGATAGCCAAGATAGAGAAATGAAGGATTGACTTGAACTGTCTCAGGCTTTTCAGTGAATGTTTTAGGTCTCCTAATCACAGCATGTTATCATTCTTTCTTTTGCTAGTTAAATGAAGGATGTGCCTTACTATGATCACCAATGCTCTACTCAATTCAAATGCAATGCAGAGAAGGTGGTCCATCTTTATACAAGATACCTCAATAATATTATTATCCATGTTGGGCAATGTCATTGCTAGCATGGAGTCTCAGACACCATTATCATTACTGACCTACAACTTTGTGGAGGAGTCTTGTAGATAGGACTGCTTCTGACTATGTTGATGTTTAGTGAAGATGCTGTAGTCTAGGGATGTCAAACACATATTGCCACAGTGGCATCAAGTGACTTTTTGGGACTTCCCCCCTTTGCTAAACCAAGCATGGGCGTGGCCAGCACATGACTCATCCAGCCCACGGACCAGGAGTTTGACAGCCCTGCTATAATCCAAAGCCTTCCTGATTCTTTTTGATGGACCACCTTTTAGGACCAAGCTAATTTTTCAATCAGCACCAGTTTAGTGTTTAATATCTTCTACTAAGTATTTGTTAAGAGAATGCAGTTAGTAAGATGCTGCTTCATTAACCTTAAACTTAACAAAGGGGAAAGATGGCATTTACAAATTTATTCCTGTTTCTTCCACAGTCATTATAATTGACTGACTTTAAAATGGCATAGGTGGATTCCCTATCAATGTCTTATTTACTGATTAAGTGTGTGTGTGTGTGTGTGTGTGTGTGTGTGTGTGTGTGTGTATGTGTATATGTATATGTATATGTATATGTATATGTATATGTATATGTATATGTATATGTATATGTATATGTATATGTATATGTATATGTATATGTATATGTATATGTATATGTATATGTATATGTATATGTATATGTATATGTATCAAGCCCTCAAGTCTTGTTAGTACAAGAGAGAATGTTATGGTTCCATAAAGACTAGCAGGTATTATAAAATAAGCTACCAGAGACTCCAATTCAGTTTAGACATGCAAAATTCTGACCTCAGGTAGAATTTACGCTATAGAAGCCTTCTAATTAATTTCTTAACTCCAGTAGTAGCTTGGCAGCAATATGGGATTTCTTCCTATGGTAAATACTAAAGCTATGCTACAGATGTCTGATACACTTCATGGTTCAGGTTTATCAGCTTGGGAAATCATCCTGCTCACTTTGTACTAGTCCTGACGGTAGCTAGTCTGAACAATTTCTTGATACTCAATTTGCTCTAACAGATATGAAGGTGAAAATATTATAGCTCTTTGTTTAACAGTGAGATAAAATTTCCATGGATATTAGAACAATGTGTGCTAAATATAGGGAGAAAAACAATACAGGTATTCCTCAATTTATAACCACAATTGAGACCAATATTTAGTTGCTAAGCAAGACAATTCTTAAGTGAATTTTGCCCCATATTATGACCTTTCTTGCCACCAGGTGTTTAGTGAATCACTGTGATTGTTAAGTTAGTAATACAGTTGTTATGTGAACCTGGTTTCCCCATTAACTTTGCTTGTCAGACGGTTGCAAAAGGTGATCACATGACTCTGGGGTACTACAACAGTCATAAATACATGCTAGTTGCCAAGCATCTGAATTTTGATCATGGGACCAGGGGGATGCTGCAACAATTTTAAGTATGAAAAATGGTCGTAATTCACATTTTTAAGAGCTGTAATAACTTTGAACTGTCAGTAAATGGATATTTGTAAATTGAAGACTACCTCTACAGCGTGTTTTGTGCTATGTGTCTTTAAAACTTGCTCTTTAAAGTACCTTTCAGTTCTTCCTTTTGACCAGTCTGAACAAAAAAACCCTAGACTATTAATAGAGAATATGTACATTACAAGTGTAATAGAAATTAATGTAGAAGTTTCCAAACTAAGCATTTTAAACTTCTGATTTTATATTTAAAATGCCCCTAATTGTTGTTGTTGTTGTTGTTTTGAGTTGCAATATTAAAAACTTAGCAGAAAAAATGGATTGAAGAATATCTGTGACAAATTTTAAGCAAATATATTTAAGAGTTTTGTAGAAAAGGAAGGAGTGTTGGGCAATAATATTAATACCATTGGTGCACAACTTAATTCTGATTATGTCATGCATTTTTTTAATAAATAAAAATTATATTTGGAAACCATTTTCCCCATGAATGGGTAGAAGGAAAGAATGAAGACAGCAAGCAGTTAAACCAAATATTATCTCTGCTATCACATTCCATTGTGATTGGAGCAAACAATAATAGTCTGGTTGCAAAGATTACTCTGATTGGCGGTTAAATCTGTCAATCATAGTATAGTCAACACTTGCTGTCCCATAAGACTATAAAACAGTTGTATTCCCTATGGAATGTTCAATCTTAGAACTAGAATATATTTTGATGCATGGTCAGCTTTCCCCAGAACTCTAGGGAAATCAGCAAATGTACTCTCACACACAAGTCATTAACAGTTTTAAAAGCAAGGGAAGTGTTTTTGCCATTTGAATAAGAAGAGCTGTTTGCTGAAGCAGAGCTTAAATAAAATAGCATCATTCCAAGATCAAGCACCAACAATTAGAGATGTATAGAATTCTTTGTTCCATGTAATTATTTCATTCATATTTACTATTAAAAGTCCATTTGCTTTATTGTTCCTCTGACTCTCATTCATGTAACCAGCTGAAAATTAGCTACTCTTATGTTTTATTCTCACATTTTATTCACTAGAAAACTTAGCTTGCTTTCCACTGTCTCTCTTTCCAAACTACCATAATTGAAATCAAATTTCCAGGCTGCTTCAAGAGATCAGATATATCAAACTTCAAACAATTGGAGAAACTAATTAAAAACCATGGGCTTAATTACTATATAAATTAAATTATGTAAACTAAATTTATCTCAGTAATTCTGTGACTTAGGCTGGCTTTTCCAAATTATTTCTAACATTAATCTCAATAGAAACAAATGTAATGAATTAAGTGAGAAAACCATTGATTGTTATCCTTCAGGTATCCTCATTCAAAAGGATTCTGAAATTTAGATCATCTTTCCTCCAATGGATGAGCTTAGAAAGCCGACAAAAGTCCTGTGCAATGATTGGCATCCATATCTTCTTTGACTATAATTGGCAATTCTGGTTTAAACCATTCAAAGAAAATCTTTCTAAATAAAAGGTCTGCACAGCAACACTTTTATGCTGTCATTATCTGAGGATTACCTGTATCTTTTTTTGTATGGTTGTTTTTGGGTTGTCATTAAAGATTTAAGTTTGGTTTTTCTTAATTGTAGCCACAGTTGATTTTTTGCTATCATCCATTTTAATATCTCATAATATTTTCATGTGATTTTAATATTTCATTTCTCATTCATTTACTCTGCCATGGAATCCTGATAATTCTTTTCAGTTTATTACAATTTAATAAAAATTATTCAAACTGGCTAGAATCACTAGGCATCATGGAGCACATAAATTTAACAATTTATTGTTATTTTAATGGTTCGTCACACAATCATCCAGATGTTGAAATGATTTGGCATTTTTATCCACCTATTGAGTCATCTATGGAGAGTCACAGTCATCCAGGTCATGGTTGGCCCAAAGGTGCTTTTTCAAGATGCAACTGGGCTTTCTTGTTTTCTTTGGAGATGTTTCGCTTCTCATTCAAGAAGCTTCTTCAGCTCTCAGAGGATGGTGCAGAATGAAAGGATTTGTATTTGTGTTTCTATTTATTAGTTTGTCAAACATGTACAAGATAGCAAGTATAAATATAAACATGGATATGAACTAAAGAAATGGATACAAATAAATAGGGACAGTAAGACAGGTATGGTAGGCATGCTGGTGCGCTTATGCACACCCCCTTTACGGACCTCTTAGAAATGGGGTGAGGTCCATGGTGGACAATTTAAGGTTGAACCTGCGAGAGCTAGAAGATATAACAACAGAATTAGGTAGTGCATTCCAGGGGTTGACTACTCTGTTGCTGAAGTCATATTTTTTGCAATCAAATTTGGTTTACCTTGAATTTGTATCAATTGTTTGCCCATGTATTATTGAGGTTGAAGCTGAAGAAGTCATTTATATTTTAATAAGTATAAATATAATCTTTATTGTCATTGTACTTAAATACAATTAAATTAGTTAATAGTTTAATTATTAAATATATTTTAATTATTATAATGAAGAAATGATTTGTATTCCTTGCAGACAGATGACAGATTTTAGAGAGTCATTGAAGCCACTTGGGTGTTGGTCTGTGCCCTCAAGGTCACCTGAGTAGTGCAAATAAATTGGTGCGGAGTGTTCTTGAAACTGTTGAAAGGACTGTGTTATAGAGCTGTGCGTCTGCAGGTTGTATTCTGCCCTGTGTCCCTTCACACACAAAAAATCGTGCAGAAAGCACAGCTCCACAACACAGTCCTTTCAGCTGTTCCAAAAAGGCACCACACCCATTTATCTGCACTACTCAGGTGACCCTGAGGACACAGACCAACACCCAAGTGTCCTCAATGACTTTCTAAAAGAATGCAAATGACCAGCTGTTTGCAAGGAATATAAATGCTTCTGTTTCCTACCATCCAGTCAAAGCTGAAGAAGCTTCTTGGAGACATGAAACGTCTCCAAAGAAGAGAAGAAAGTTTAGTTGCCTCTTGAAAAAGGGATATCCATCCTTCCCAAGGACCTGGCATAGGCAGATATGGATGCTTGATGGTTACGGAGAACATTTCAGGTTGTAAACTGAGTAAAGCCGCCTTTTGCAATTGACTGGTGGCAAATTTGTCAATGCCAATGGTGTTCAAATGTTACTTGAGTTATTTTGGGATTGTAGCAATAGCAATAGCAATAGCAGTTAGACTTATATACCGCTTCATAGGGCTTTCAGCCCTCTCTAAGCGGTTTACAGAGTCAGCATATTGCCCCCAACAACAATCCGGGTCCTCATTTTACCCACCTCAGAAGGATGGAAGGCTGAGTCAACCCTGAGCCGGTGAGATTTGAACAGCCGAACTGCAGAACTGCAGTCAGCTGAAGTAGCCTGCAGTGCTGCATTTAACCACTGCGCCACCTCGGCTCTTACTATCACTATTGCCTATCACTATTGCTACTACCTTTGTTTTCCTTACTATTATGACTGGGGGAATTAGACTAACATGTGCTTTTTGTGCTTTTTATTCAGCTTTACTTTTCCCAAACTTAAGGACTTCAGGCAGCAGCAGCCACAGAATAGGGACCTAGCTTGCTTTGCCCTGCAGGGAAACTGTTGTTCTTAGTCAGACCTCTTCTTACTCTATCACAGACACCAGCACTACATGGTCTGCTGTGCTACTTGCACTTCTGCAATTCAGTCTACTTTTGGTTCACTCACCCTATGAAAAAAGAAGTGCCAGCAAAGTAAGTCAGAAATTTCCTGGAAGGAGCATGTGACAAAGTTTGTCTCCTAATAGAGGCAAGCATAATGAACATTCCCCATCATTAGTCCTTCATGCTTCTTTGAAAGACAGCAATTTATTACTGAAAGACATCATTTGCAATTTATCTTGGGCAATAGTATATACCAGCACCAGGATTAGTTTTATTTGTTCTTCCACTTATTTTCACTCTGGGCAGTCTTTGTAAAGTTTATTCATTTTTACAGAATGAATATATTAATCTTAAGTGCAATTCCATGTTTTCTTGAATTGGTCCTGTTCCTTCAATAGCTACTTTTCTACCATGAAATTCCTCTACCTAGGTTTTCTTTACAGCCCTTAAATTACATTTATTGTTGCTAAATTAAAATTAACATTAAAATAATCAAATTAACTTTAAATCACTTTTAATATTATTGAACTGATATTGTTTAGAAGAACAATGAAAAATTGGTTCTTTACCCAGGCATTTGGCATGGGAAAGTGGAATCCATCACTTCATCACTTTTGCCATCATTTATTAATTATATTTTATTTAATAGTATTATTCTAATTTTATTGTAATTTCCTTGATTGTTGTGAACTGTCCAGAGTTGTTGAGAGTCATGTGGCATACAAGTTTAATAAATTATGATTGCTATTTGTCTTTCTACGCTGAGGTCAAATTTATTTATTTTCCTATCCTTGAGGAGGAGGTGTGTATAGATAACAAAAACCATGATGATAATCTACTACTATTCTTTCTGATTTCCTGCCCAATGGTTTCAGAAACCCCATTATGGCATCATTCCTAATTCTTTCAAGAAAGAAATCAGTTATCTGAAATCCTTACTTCAACGTTTTCATCTCCAGCCCCACAGGATTCAATAGAAAGCCATCCCAAGAACACTCTGCTTCTGCCTGACATATTTTTATCTTTCAAAGATATAGCCTATCTTCTGCCAGCTCTCTTTTAGCTAGATGACTCACTCCATGGTTACAGAAATATTTTTCTCCTGTTAAACTCCATTTCTGTTGTAAGCCATTCACTAGTAGCATTCTTCCTTTCTTCTCTAGTCCTCTTCCATGGCCAAGAAGCAGGATTACCTAAAAAGCTAAGAGTTTTGTGCTTTTCAAAATCTCTAATTGGTATGATTTTAGCCATTTTTGGCAGCATATTATTTTATTTTATTTATTTTATTTTATTTTTCAACTTTCCATTTTCCTCAAGCAGGGACTGTGTTCTCACATCAAATACATGTTTCTGGAAACAGAAAGTGTTTCAGGTCAGTTTATAAGTCTTGCAAGTTCCTCCTTCAAATCTCTCACTCTTGTTCCTGGTAGACTACGTATTTCTGAAGCCAGCCATATTTTGATGCCTCATACTTAGTGAATCATGAACTGTTATACCTCTTCTCTTTATCTCTCTCAGGGCACAGTTGCATTCCCTCCTCTATTAAGAGATCCTTCCTTCCTCCCTCCCTTCCTCAAAGCCTCAAAACCTATATTCCAATAGTGCAATATGCTTACTATCTACTTTGATTCTAGAGTCTCATTTAATGCGGTATTCCCAGATTCTACTGTTTTACCTATGAAGAGATGCTTCTACTGTCCAGGTTTTTTAAATATCTGTTTTTTCTTTGATTTGATAAATAATTGTAATTCGCCAGCTGAACTGAGAGCATTTACTATTTCATATATTTTACTTTTTAAGGAGTGCCACAAACTTACACTTACTGTGATTAGGCTATTCTCAAACAGAAAAGCTAACAATGCAGTTTACAGTTGTAGATTTCTGTCTTCATTTGAGTTTCTTGATGTACAATTAAGATAAAGCGTTATCTTTTCTTTACTGTTTTTGGACTAATTAGGTTAATTAAGTACAAATCTTGATGTAGCAGGATTTTTTTAAACTAAGGTTTTTCTCCTAACCACCCCCTCCCAAATCCCACTCCTATTATGTCTCACTATTCTTTTACTCAAGAGGAGTCCTCCAAAGATGCATAGCGATAATCCTGCTAAAATTTAACCATCCATTTTATAACCAGCCCAGGAAGAGGGATCAGTCCATATTTCTATGAAATATGCCACCGAAGCAAAAAAAGAAAAGAATCCTGCATGTAAATTAGGTTTCTCTGTGTTTTGCTGAATTGAGCATAAAAATGTTTAGCAGCATGCTGTGAATCATTTTAGGTCCTAAATGACACAATATTTAAAACATATTTCAGCTGTGTTCTATATTTTTGAGTTGATAAAATAATTTGAAAGACGTCAACTTGAATCATATAGTGATGATTATTTACTAAAGTAAGAAGGAGACAATCTGACTGTGTAAGAAGAAAGTGCTTGGCTGAAGTCGCACCTTCATATGCTTCTAACAGTGCTCTCATTTTATCATATTTTAAAAATCCACACCTCATATTTTCTGCTTCCTTGTACGGAGGGTGCTAATGACACACATAGTAAACCTTCTATTAGCTTTGTACTTCAATAGGATTTGTTTAGTTTCAGCTGTCAAGCAATGTCAAAAGGGGAAAAAAATCATTTTCTTCTAACCCCAGGATTTAAAAATACATTAGCAACAAGGAAATAAATAGTTTGTGAAAAGGTTCCCCCCCCCCACACACTTATGCTCAAAGAACAATAAATGTATAGATATTCATGGACCAAATATGCGCATAGAGCTGCTTTTTCTCTTATTAATGAAAACCCCTGAGCTTTCATTAAGTAAACCCTCATTCTTAGAGATGCAACATTTTTCCATTTCTAGGAAGCAAATCTCATTATATGCAACGAGACTTACTTCAATAAACAGCAGATTTCTATTTTACTTTCAGTGATTTCACTTTGTTTAATTAGTTTGGTAATTTATTTATCTACTCATCTGTACTTTCAGTGAAAGAAAAATGGCTGAGTCTGAATACACACTGATAGAATCTCTGTTTGAACAAGGGAGGAGAGCTGGCAGCCCATTCTTCCTTGAAAAATGCGACTTAGAAGAGGTTTCTTCTTATATGGAAGAAGATGTCACCCAGAACTATGCTGATTATGTTTCAGTCAAAATTAGAAGCAGACTGGAAGTCACTTCCAGAGTGATGTAAACACTGTGATGCTACGCTTTCTTCACATCTAATTCCAATGGTGGCTGCAAATGCAGAAAGAAGACGAGAGCTGCGTTTGTTTGTGTGATTCAGAAATCACTCAATTCCGGGCAACTTATGAGGTTTAAAGTATAGAAACAATAAGACAATAAAGGCATAAATCATGCACATCCAGAAAAGAACAATACCCAAAGATAAAATTCTACTGGAGCTTGAGGCCTACAACTAAGCCAAGGCTTGGGAGAATATCCAGGCTCCAACTTTTTAAATATTACCAGGGTGGGACGCACATGAATCTCATCCCTCAAAGATGATACCACCACAGGGACTCAACCACACAGCACTTCCCAGGCTGCCATAAAAACACAGATGGCCCATGAATCTAACAAAACGATGGCCAGGCACATTGAAGGACCTTGTCGACTTCATCCTGAGTAAACTCACAGAACTATGGCTCAGGCATCTCAATGGAACATGCCAGATCAATCCAATTCTGAAAGGTAAAATATTCTTCATAAGGACTGTCAGCAGATACAATAAAGATGGAGAAATAATGTTTTGCTACTCCTGTTTCCACATTGTAATTCCAAATATGGGTTATTGTGTTTCCTCAGATTCAGTCTTTCCCACAATGACCATGAAGATACCTCTCCTGACATTTTATCTCACAGAGTTTCTCAGAAAACAAAGGGATGCCCTAGGATCACTGCACAAGGAAAGGCTGCATAGAGACAGTGTACGTCTCTGCCAGTGCCTAAGTGAAAACTTGAACAGCAAGAAACTAGAACAGTTGCAGGTCTCCAATTTGACCCCCATTACACTGCTACAGCTTTCGTTCTACCTCAAGACACCATCATGAATTCTTCCTTATCAGAAAAAAAATCACCTCAAAGGTACAGAAAATTATGGGCATCAGACACAGCCAAATGCCCTATCCAGTCTGGACAAGCTTCCGGATGGGGAGAGATTTGGTAACTCTCATGCTGGTATCTCAGTCATGCTAAAACAGAGGTGTAAAACTTGTGGCCCATGGGTGGGATGTATCATACGCTGGCCACACCCACCCCTGAGTTAGCAAAGGGAGAAAAAGTTGTGATACAACAACATGACACTGCGAGTTTGACACCCCTGTGCTAAGACAGAAGCCTCACTGCATTTAAGCTTAGATGAAAAGTATACCAACCATCTGCAGGGTTGCTTTGGGTGGGTCTTTCTGTGTCACTCCAACCTGCATACTAATTTTTGTGGTGACTCCTGCAGTTCTGCTAACTGAACTAATTCCAGCCTTTGTCTCTACTTGGGGTTCCAGGATATTCAAGGCTTCCACAAGTCCAATGGCATACTAGAAAGCCATCAAGCTAACAACTGCTTATAGTTTTAAATTGAACTCATCCCAATGCTGTGCATATTCCTGTTAGACCCTTTCTCAAATTCTCCACACAAAGATCCTTTCCCTGCTCTAGAAATGACTGTGGCTGTTTTAATATATGAGAATTTTTTTAGCAATCTTAACCTGTCCCAACAGAGAGGTAAACATTGTGGCTACTGAAGTAATGAGGGGCATTTTGCCATTACAGAAGTGAAATGGGAGCTATAGAAATGGCAATAAATAAATTAATATTTATTTGTTTTCTTGTGGCCTTTCTAAAATGACTATAATGGTCCTCAACTTGGTGACCGTTCAAAAGTGCAACAGCATTGAAAAAGTGATTTATGACCATTTTTCACACTTATGACCATTGCAGCATTCCTCCATGGTCAGGTGATCAAAATTCGGACTCTTGGTAACTGACTCATATTTATGACAGTTGCAATGTCCCATGGTCCTGGGATGACCTTTCGCAACTTTCTGACAAGCAAAATCTATGGGGAAGCCATATTCTTCTTGATTGACTTTACAATCATGTTGCTCATGTAAAAACTGCAGTGATTCACTTAACAAATGGGGCAAAACTCACTTAACATATGTCACACTTAGCAACAGAAATTTTGGGCTCAATTGTGGCCATAGGTCGAGGACTACTTGTAGTCCATTGATATTTTACTCCATTCATAGGCCATGGCATTCTTTTACTAAGTATGGACAAACAAAATAGTACAGGGCAGAATACATTGGAAAGAGAACAAAAGGATGGCTTGAATCCTGGTCAAATCATGCTACAGACTAAATAGTTTGTATTTTGTTGCAGATCCAACAGGAGGACAATAAATCCACTGTGATTTCTTTTTTTTTTAACCTAATGCAGCAAGGGATATGAAAACTAATGACTTTAGTTTTTATAATTGTTTAAAAGTACTTTACTAGCCTTCTTAAAGTTATTTCACTTTGTTGAAGTGAAAAGTCTTCAAAGTACCTTAAGATTACCTAAAAAGTGCATTTACTTTTTCCCTTAAAAACAGATCTTTAATTAAATAGGACATTAATTTTTCAAAGACTTTAAGGATGATCAGAATATGGGCTATACCCACTGCTGCAGTGAAAGGATTCTGACATATTGCTTTTCTGGAAGAATAAACGTATACATAGGATGACCAAATATTAACTGTAAGAAAAGGAATAGTGAAAGTTGGAGTATTTAAGTATTTAATAAATTTATAGGCCGCCCAATTCCAAAGGACTCCGGAGTCTTACCACTTCGCAGCTCCATCTTCTACATTGTTCTATTCACAAGAGTTAACAATGAATTCATTGCCACAGAGAGCATAGTATCCAGGGAAAGACTTCTGTACTTCGTTTTTTGCATTCCAGTCTATGTCTTCCAAGAAATATGCTTAATTGAAGAAGAAATTGAAATATAAATCTCGAATCTTAATTATGCCATAGCCTTTGGTAGAGTAAAATAGAACAATGTGGATAGCAATTCACCTGCTGTAAATTCTTCAAAATAGTTGTTTGAATTATAAAAATTATGCATTTGCATATTAGACTTTATTACTCATCTAGTAAACCTAACAGAAAATATCTAACATTCAGGTAATTCCAATAAAAAAAAATTCTTTTTAATGGGAGTTTTGTATTCTATTCATTCATGGTTTGTGACCCAGAACAACAACTTGGTTTTAAACTCATGATGATACCAGGAGATTTAAGATATATATACCTTTTGTCTCTGGATCTTCAGGGCTGTAGAATACAGAATATGTATCAATACCTTGGCTTTGCAGTGTAATTGTTATTGTTAGAATAGTAAATAAAATTTTACTTGGATGACTTCTTTTGTGGGAATGATATACCCTACAGATAAGAAATGTAACTTTTTAAAATATCTTTGTTGCAAGGGAAGATTTTTTATTGAAAATTAATTGTTCTTCTTTAAAGATAATTAACAATAACCCCTCACTTCTAAATTGCATCACTACATCTGCTACATTTCCTATATTCACCGTACTTATAATTTTACATTAGCTACAGTATGTATCTAATTCTAAGAATTTTGACCTGGCTTTAGCGTCTTGTAGAATTGGGAAAAGTTTGTGACCAGTGTTGGTGGCTGCTGGTGTTTCTTAGGGGTTGGCATAGCTGCAAGTCTCTTTCACTGTGCTTAGTTTTTGGCAGTGTGTGAATCTGAATCAGTGCCTGTTTTTTTCCACACTTCCTGAAGCCAACTATACCAAGCCAACTTTATCTTAGTGATTTGTATTTTCCTCCTCTCTTGCCTGCAGCCTTCTCTTATCTTGTTCTTGAATACACAAAAGCATTATTCCCTCCTGACACAGGTAGAGAGAGACCCACACAAGGTGTCCTCCTTTTATATTTGGAGTGTAGGTGAGGTCCAGATAATCCAGTTGCCTCCTAGAGAGCAAGAAAAGAAAAAGGAAGGAAAGGTTTGTGCTGGCTGCTGTGAGGCTCCCCTTCTACATTCGTATTCTTCTTATTAGTTGCAAATGTTCTTGTAGCTCTCGTACAGTATGTCAGATGAAATGAATTTCATGATCTTTTGTATAATGCATAGGTTCCAACAGTCATTTCAAATTTAATTTATTTCCTTGAAATTCATTCATCTTTAGGATACCCTCTTTTAAACAAGTGATTTTAAAATATGCAATTGTTATGCCTAAGTTCTACACTTCAGCTGGTATGTCTAAACCTTCAGTTGGATTTTTCAAGGTTTATTTTCAGAGCAATCGCTTCCAAAAAGGTTTTCTCACTATTCCATTGCATCAAATGCTATGGTTTAACTGGAAGTTGCTGTCTTTATCTCTGTTGAAAGAAGATGGTTGCTCCAGCTTAACCAGAAAGGTTTGTTTACATTATGTCCTGTTCAACTAATTTATCTTGCTTCTAGGAGTGTTTCAGGATACAAATGTTCAGTGGAAGATGTCTTTTCGGGGTTTTTTTCCTCCTTCAAAATACTGTGTTCATATTCTTTGTTTATAATTCTGTCATGGTTGATATTATATGGAATTGCAAGAGATGGAAATATAGCAAAAAAATTACTTTCAAAAATGATGGTTGCTTAGAAATCGCAATTGGTGGAAGATTTTGTTTGCCAAAACAGCTTTTTAAAAATATATTTCAGTTCTAACAAACAGACAAACTGATTAAGCTTTAGGACATTGTGGCTTACAATATAATAGTTTAGGGATATACATTGGCCTGAGATACAATATCTTGACTAGTGAAAATAAATAATAATTGACCAGAAATGACAGATTATATAATATTTATCCATTTGTTTTGTAATAGCTGTGTGGGAAACATATCAATCTCAATATTGTCAATGTATATAAAAATGGCCCTAGTGCAGCACCAGGAGAGGTGTGCTTAAAAATGATCCTATGGGTGTGATCTTTGACTGAGTTAGATTGTGGAATAATAGCTAAATGTATGGGGCAGACAATGTTTGATTACAAGCTTTATGCTCACTTCATAACACAAAAAGTATTGTTCTCCTGTTATTGGAGGCATGATCTTTTTTGTACCTATTGAGCACCGATAGTCATAAGTTGAGAAATTAGAATCACAGAATGATAGAGCTGGAAGGGACCTTGGATATCCCTGCTTTCCCTATTTACCAGGACAATGCACAGTCCATCACAAGACTGAAATCCCTTGTGGCAGTATGGAAAACACTTAACATCTACCAGTTGAACCCTGAGAATGCCTGAAAAGAGGAATGGTCCAAGGTACCTTCTTGTGGCCTACCATTAGTGATCTCTCTTCCAAACCAGGTTTTAACCTGTCTTTCTCAATCTGAATGAAATTTAACAGAATTAGATGTGAAGCTAGAAGAAGTGTCTCTGCTCTGTATCATTGGGGATCTGTGTTCAAAAATGTTATTTGGAGCATGCAGGGCAGGGGCATAATAGTATCTACCTACAAGCAACAATATATTTTCCTGAGAAGGCATATAATCATGTAAACATCAATCCCAAGAAAAGATGTAGCTGCTTTAATGAGTTTAAGTTGAGTGCTATGTTTTTGCCTCTGGGTGTCCCAAATTACCTTTGAAAACTTAATCTTTCACGCTATAAAGCTTTATTAGCATCAACCGTGAGGGGCGAATTGGGAAACAAGTCTTCTGCTTCACAATTCAGCTTGGAAAATATGAGAGAAGACATGAGAATTGGTCTTAAGATTTGAAATCCTGACAGTCATCTAGAATTTGCTCCATACCAAGAATTGTAATCAGTATTTTAGTTTGGCATATTTTTTTCACCTTTATGTATTTGAGCTTACTTCAGCAGTTAATTTCTTAGGAGAAAACATAACTAAATTTTCATTACATTACAGTCTTACATTCAACTTGCTACTTGGCAAGTTATTTTAATTTCAGTCAAAATTCGTGCTGCCTAGATGTTAGCTCCTTCAGCATTGGATTGTTTGGAACTGAGGCTTTCTCATCTCCATTTGCTCTGGGGCTAAATGACACTTTTGAACTACCCCCCCACCCTCCAATTCTCCTTACTGTCAGAATCTTGGTTTGCTTGTTAGTATAAATCAGAAGCAAAGTAAGCAGAGAAATGTTAAAAGCCCTTAAACATTTTGATTCTCTGTTATATTATGTACTGTATACATTGTGAAACACAAAATTGCCCCTTAACACATTTAGCCTTGGTTTACTGTAGGATCAGAGTTAAATACAACAAGATCACTACAATTTTGTTCTATGTGAAAAAGCTTATACATCCATATTTCCTAAATCTCATATTCCTAATCTGAGTCCTGCTTGTAGAGACACATACAATGTCATTCTGATATGTACCATATCATGAGCCCTTGTATCCTAGGCAGCCTTTTCCTCAAGTGACTGTACAGGTTTCCAATATGACAGAATAACAGGATTGAAAGGGACCTTGGAGGTCTTCAAATCCAACCCCTTGCTCAACCAGGAGATCTTATACCAGTGATGGCTAACATTTTCCGGACCAAGTGCCCAAAGTGTATGCATGGCCTCTGCACACTTGTACAGCTCCCCGCATGCACCCCACTCCACCTACATTCACGTGCCCCCTGCATGGTCCCCATCCCCCAGGCATGCACAGCAGACACCTGAAGACCAGCTGGCTGACAGGAAGTGTGTGTGCATGCGTGGTGGAGCTGAACTGGGGTGACAGCTCCCTGGCCCACAGAGAAGTTTGCGTGCCATAGGTTTGCCACCACAGTCTTATACCATTCTGGACAAATGACTGTCCAATCTCTCTAGTGATGATGATCTGAATTTTCCTTTCCAAAAGAAGTAAGACTTTCTGACATCCATTTTTTTTCCAAAACTTGTCAAACAGGAAGGATTATACACATTAATCCTAAAAGAGTTGACTAAAAGAGATTATACCTTTATGTTAAGAAAGGCTGGAAGGGGGGGGGGGGGAAGACATTCTGTCTGAACATTTTTCCTTAGCCAATTTGGAAAACAGACTAAGACCAAATAAAAACTTGTTTAATTGTTCCAGCTTCTACTTTACTGAAGCTTATTATTGTTATTTAAATGAATTATTTCTCAATTTCAAAATATATCTCCTGATCTCATTGTTACAACTAATAAGTCACAAATAAATGATTCTGTACATTTCTAAGATATTACACATATACAAATATACATTCTCAATATCAAACAGCTGCAAGAATAACTTTAAACAGCATCTTGCCATTGAATTAATGCTTTGCAAAGATGTTTGTGAGAGCCTAGCTATGTGCATGCCTGGGCATTCAACTAAGCATTATTTTTAAATGCATACTGTACTTCAATGAACTATCGGTGGATAAGCCCACTCTCTTCTTTCCCTTTGCAAAATAACCGCCTAAGGCAAAAGCTGTGGCATATAATAGTTGCCCTGGGTTGGACCTCTTCCATTCATCTTGTTCTTCCCTTCCCTTACAAGCCTTCGTACTTCCCCAATCAATTCACTGGGCAATTTCCTTGCTGATGAATCTTGCCAGCTGTTCTTCCATTGGCTAAGAATTGCTAGCAAGATTCCTTATTTTCTCCAAGCTGCTATTCCCCCTCCCCCTGAAATTCTTTTTGGACAGGTTGCTGTAAGTAGAAAAGGCATGTGCCTCATTTTCCTTTCTTTCTTGTTTCAGAAGAGAAAAAGCTATGTCAGCTTTGTCTCTAATCCTCTTAGTATATTTTCTCTTTCCAAGCTAACTTTTTTTTTAAAAATATTCTTTTTCCTAGACATTGCTCCAGGCTAAACTTTCTCTGATGTATTCATTTCTCCTCTCTCTTTCTCTCATCCCTCTCTATAGCGCTTTTAAAGACTTTCCTAATTATTGAATTCTATTTTTCCTTCTCTGCTCTTTTGGACAGCACCTTTCTATCCATAGGTCACTATTTTCCTTCACACTCTAAGCTGATTAATAATCATCTTCCCTTTAATCTTCATCTATATGCTCTCTTCAGATGTTCCTATTTAAATTCCTACTTATATTATTCAGTCATCTTGCTTAAAAACCTGTCCTTGGGCTCAGTTTTAAACTTCCTTGTTCTGGCAAACTGCAAGCCCTTTGCAACACCTTAGTAATCACCTTAGTTGAATTTAGATGGTCTATCAAGTTTTCATTCTATAAAATCCCAAATTATTGATCCACTGAATGATATGGCCATTCAATTCAGGAACTGGATGTTTAGTTTAATGAAAAGAAGGACGAGGGGAGACATGATTGCAGTGTTCCAATATCTCAGGGGGGGTTCCACAAAGAAGATGGAGTCAAACTATTCTCCAAGGCACCTGAGGGTAGAACAAGAAGCAATGAGTGGAAACTAATCAAGGAGAGAAGCACCCTAGAACTAAGGAGAAATTTCTTGACAGTCAGAACAATTAATCAATGGAACAACTTGTCTCCAGAAGTTGTGAATGTTCCAACATTGGAAGTTTTTAAGAAGATGTTAGATAACCATTTATCTGAAATGGTGTAGAATTTACTGCCTAAGCAGGGGGGTGAACTAGAAGATCTCCAATGTCCTTTCCAACTCTGTTATTCTATTCTATTTTTAATTGTTTGTCATTGCATGGATTAAGCTATTCATGCATACAGGTCATACATTGAATATATAATTCAAGAAATTTTGTATTTTAAGGTTGTGGAATTTTAACATTGCTATAAAAGTAAAACACAGCTTTTTTTAAAAATATAAGTGTGGTATAATTAATGTACAGTAGTAATGTATCCCATATTAAACTTATCTTGATTTTGAATCAATCACATACACCTGCAGACATCAAGAAATATGACATTTACTAGCACAATACATGTCCCCTCACTCCATAGGATGTTGAAGATACTTTTCTTCCTGAAACTACACTTTCAGCCTGTAATCTATAAAATATCAGTCAGTAAATCCCAGCTCTCAGTCTTTTTCATTATATGGACATTTTTCTCCCTTCTCGGAGGACTGAAGTACTCAACCTACTCCCTATCACACCAGAAAAGGACGTGCCCATTATATAAATCCCCATTGAACAAAATTTCACACAAAAATAAACATGAACATACAGTGATTTTAATTAAATTGTTAAACATACCTTTTCCCCCTTACATCAACATTAATAACTTATGATAAGATCATCCTTATTTAAATCTTTATTTGGGGGTGCAGCTCTGAATATGAGTTTAAATCGTCAATTTCCCAGGTGAGTTGAACTGCGGTTAAGTAAAACATAACATTAAATCCTTTTATACAGAGGTTGAACCTGCAAAACAATTAAAAAGGAGTTTAAATTGTTTTAGTGCTGCTTAGACACCTTAGACTCCAAGTCAGAGGTGGTATTCAGCCACTTCTGACAGGTTCTGGAGAACCGGTAGCGGAAATTTTGAATAGTTCAGAGAACCAGCAAATAGGCTGCCCCTGACTCTGCTGCCTTCCAGCTGATCTTCTTTTGTTGCCCTGAACAGGTGAACAGAGCTGAAAAGCAGGTTAGTGGCGTGGGGAGGGAATGGGGATTTTGCAGTATCCTTCCCCTGCCATGCCTACAAAGCCACGCCCACAAAGCCACGCCCACAAAGCCACGCCCACAAAACCACACCACAGCCACCAAGCCACACCCACAGAACCAGTTGTAAAAAAAAATGAATCCCACCACTGCTCCAACTGAAGGAAGCTGAAGGTGTTTCGGTACCACTGAATGTGCTATGCTAAACTGGTGCTTGCAGAAATCTAATAATGACAAAAATTGTCTTGGTAGCCCAGCTCAAAACTGAGGGCTTATTTTGGAGGTCATTGTTCTCTCTGGTTAGTTCTGGGGAGGCACCTGCTCTGTCACATACACACCCAATTGATGTATGGTAGTTCCTTAAATCCACTGCTACATGCCTACCAACATATGGTAATCTCTTCCCCTGAGACCATATTTCTAAGGGAAAAACATCCTTAGATCCTTTCTACATGCCATTTTTTGCCATATGTCTTTCTGCCACTTGTGTTGACTAAGATATTTTACTCTTCCCTCTCTACAGGTGATGAATGGAAGATATTTCCAAAGTTTGCATCTGCCTCATAGTTCAGAAATTATGTAACTCCTACCAACTAAATAATTTTTTGTATTTTCCAGCATATACAAAATTAACAAAAAAAACCACTTATGTATCCCTGTACAAATAAAGACAAAATTTCATTTGTACAATAAGCTGTTTTTAAAGTACATTCATATACAGACTCTGAATAACTAACTAAGGTATAAGTGGTGGAGAAATCACCACTAGGATTCGTTGCTTAGGGACCGCACAAATACTTGGGCAGCTGCGGCTATCCAAAAACAACAGTGGCAGGTATTAAAAGGAGACCAAGTTTGATAAACGTTATTAGCTTGTTTGAAGAGTTGACAATGAAACCGACAGGGCTGGAAAAACCCCAAACATAAGCTATTTGGATTTTGAGATAGCCATTTACAGTATGTTTGTAAATTCAATTCTGGACACATGATTTGTAAGTTACCAAGGAGAAGTGTCAAACTACCAGAAAAGTGTCAATATTAATGGGAGCAAATCAGACTTAAATGAAAATCCCTTCTTATTCCTTCATAGGTGTGACAATAATTTCAAAATCAGTACAAAGAACACCACAGTGAGCAAAGCACAAGATTAGAAAATGTAAAAATTCTAAGTTCAAAACTATAATGCATCCAATTTAAAATCAATTTCAAAAGCACATTGGTTTTTTTTTATTTTCTGAGAACATAACACTTTAGCAATGGATTTAATGCAAAAGTTTTTTGATAAATTAATATCCGTTCTACATTTTCTATCAGAAATGTTTTTGTGAATGGAAGATTTGCCCTAAATGACAATATGCATTACAGTTCATTGGATGTTGACTCTCTTTATCTTGACCATCTTGAATTCTGCAATGCCTCCTTTTAATTGAATTATAGAATTGAAAGAAATCATACTATGTTTCCCCCAAAATACAACCTGTCCTGAAACTAACAACTTGCCACATTTTTCGCATGGGCAAAAATATAAGCCCACCCACAAAAATAAGTCCCCTGGACAACCCCCCCCCCCAATCTGGCCAGGCAAAGCACCGCTCACCAACCTAGCGGTATCCCAAAGGCACCAAGCCGCGGGAGCCGGGGGGGGGAAGCTGCTCACATTGCTTGCTGCCTTCAGGATACCACTAGGTTGGGGAGTGGCCTGGCTGGAGGGGGAAGTTTCTGAGTGGCTGCTCACTTGCAAGCAGGCTCCTGAAGCGCCAGGGACAGCCTCAGAGGCAAAGCATGCATAAGGTGACCATGCTCATGACAAGCCGCCCGGCAAACCCCCTCTCCATCCGGGCAGAGTGCCATTCACTAACCTAGGGGGCATCCCTAAGGTGCCAGGCCACATTGCGCTCTGCCAGCCCCCCAGATCCCATGGCTTGGCACATTAGGGATATTCCCTAGGTCAGTGCATGGAGCTCTGCCAGGCTGGAATGGGGGGTTGTGCAAGAGAAGTTGTGCTCGGAGCACGGCGGTGTCGCCCTGGCCCTGCAGGGAGAGCTGGGCCAGGGCATGGTGAGGCTGGGAGGCATGCTTGCTGGGGGCAGAACAGGCACTCATGCAACCCCCTTCTACAGACAGGCAAAGCTCCATGCACTGACCTAGGGGGTTTCCCTAATGTGCCAAGCCATGGGAGCTGGGGAGGGGCAGAGCACCATGTGCCTTGGCACCTTAGTGATACCCTCTAGGTCAGTGAATGGCGCTCTGCCTGGCTGGAGAGGGGGTTCTCTGAATGGTTGCTCATGAGCGTGGTCACCTCATGGCTGCTTCGCCCCTGAGGTTGTGCCTGGCTCTTTGGAAGCCAGTTCACAAAGGAGCAGCTGCCTGGCAACCTCAAAACAATAAGCCCTCCCCCTCTAATAAGCCCAAGGCCATATTTTGTGGGACAAAAGAAAATAAGACCCTGTCTTATTTTCAGGGAAACACAGTAGCTAAAGGGAAAGGTTCCCCTCGCACATATGTGCTAGTCATTCCTGACTCTAGAGAGCGGGGTCATCTCTGTTTCAAAGCCAAAGAGCCAGCACTGTCAGAAGATCTCTCCGTGGTCATGTGGCTGGCATGACTAAATGCTGAAGGCACATGGAATCCTGTTACCTTCCCACCAAAGGTGGTTCTTATTTTTCTACTTGCATTTTTACATGCTTTCAAACTGCTAGGTTGGCAGAAGCTGTGACAAGTAATCAGAGCTCACTCCGTTAAGTGAGGATTCAAACTGCTGAACTGCCAACTTTTCGATTGACAAGCTCAGTGTCTTAGCCACTGAGCCATTAATTCAACGTTTTATTCAGTGTAGAATGTATTAAAACATTTCTGGCAGAGGATCATCTAGCCTTTGTTTGAGGACCTCTAGTGAAGGAGAAGTCACCAAATTATATGATACTCTCTTTCCTGGCTGCAACTCATATGAAGCAGTTCCTCCTGATGTCTCTGAATTCTCTTCTTGTTGTTTAAACACATTGGTTCAGTTCCTGCCTCCTGGCAGGAAATAAATAATCTATTTCCTCTTCTGCTTTTTCCTCAACTATCCCTTCTGAACTACAGTAATTCTTGAAACATTCTTCATTGGGGTTAACCTCTATAACTTTCACCATGTTGGTACACCTCCCCCGAATTTCTTCAGGTTTGTCACTGTTTTTTTCTGAATTGTGGTACTCTGAAGTGGACACAGTACTCCAAATTAAGGCTGACTGACACACCAGAATGGAACCATTACTTCCCATGATATTAACTCTACAGCCTTGTTCATTAACTCCAAGATAGGATTTCACCATTTTGATCATGTACAGAGGTGCTTTATATTAAACAGTTTAACTGGAAGAAATTTTACTTCAGAGAAATCTACTTGTCCAGAGTAGTACTAGTGCTATGGAATGGGCTGCCCATTGAGATCAGCCTGGTTTCCTTCCTAATAGCATTTAGAAATCATTTGTTTCTAAATAATCATGTAAAGTTATTTATTATTTAGCATTATTTAAAACCGAGTCAAGGGACATGGTGGCTCAGTGGCTAAGAGGCTGAGCTTGTCGATCAGAAAGGTCGGCAGTTTGGTTGTTCGAATCCCTAGCACGCATAACAGAGTGAGCTCCTGTTACTTGTCCCTGCTTCTGCTAACCTAGACGTTCAAAAACATGTAAAAATGCAAGTAGAAAAATAGGAACCCCTTTGGTGGGAAGGTAACAGTGTTGGTGGGAAAGTAATACCATTCTGTTCTCCTTTGGCATTTAGTCATGCCGGCCACATGACCATGGACATGTCTTTGGACAGTGCTGGCTCTTTGGCTTTGAAACAGAGATGAACACCGCCCCCTAGAGTCGGGAATGACTGGCACATATGTGCGAGGGGATCCTATACCTTTATCTTAAAACTGAGTTCTTAAAAAAACTTTTTGAGTAACTTTATACCCCCACCAAGAATGGCAGAGCAAGCTATTGCATATAAATAGTCAGAAAACCATACTCACTCTTGTACCGATGATGTTACTTAACCTGATAATGAAATATCTGCAACCGATTTAGAAATCCTACTTTAAATTATAACTTCCTACCTGGTCTCACATTGTTGCAATAGGTGAGTGAACTTATCTGGTTATCAGATTGGGCAAGCATTTGTTTTGTATTTTTGTAGACCTGCAGAGTTATGATGGATATCCTTGACCTTTGATATACTGTATAGAATTAGATTTCTGGATTAAATATGAAATAATACTGTGCCCTAAATATAAATTTAAAATATAATTTTTACAGCAATTTTTATGAGTTGGGCTGATTGATCATATAGCAATGTTTTGAATCCTTATCTCACCTGGGTAAATGCACAATCCTGTGATGATTTCAATTTAATCAAATTATGACATTTAGCCACTTTCAGTATTACTGGATTTGTAATCATTATTAACTTTAAGATTCATGGATGAATTTATCTCTTTATATCTACTTTGGCAACATTAAAGAGTTTTTAAAAAATATATTTTTGTTAATGTATGCCATGTGAAATGGCTCACACCTAATTGTTAGGTATTAGGCATAAAAATGGCATCTTTTAAATCAGACTGTGGAAATGAATGCTTGCATTGGAATAAAACAGGAACACCAGATAAGATAAACTTCACACATTTAAATTAATATTTTAAAAGCTACCTTTGTCTTGGACATTGAAGAAGAGACAAAGAAATTAATATTTTCATAACATATATGTCATTTTATATTTCATGCATGAATCATTTGGAAATGCAGATTAATTCGAAAACAGTTTAGCAAGCTGAACTATTGAATTGGGTCCTCTAAGATTTAGATTTTGTCATCTCTTTTACAGTTGACACCCAGTGAGAGCTTGTCAATTACAAAAGAGTGAAATGAAGTGAAAATAAGTCACATCTTCATCTTTTCGTTTTATGCTTGGCTGATTATGGAGAGACATCATTTACAAGCCGAGAGTAATTACTTGCAAAGTTATGTTTTACCCTAATCCCAAATTATTTATTATTTTATTCTATTCTGGTGAGGCATTGTAATTGAATAATAATCTTATTGCCCAAATTATCATAGAACAAATCATTTGGCTATCAAAAATGTGGGTTTTAGAAGTAAAAATAAAAATGATTTTTAAAAATAGAAGTCAGATAGTATAGACTTTTTTTTTTTTTACAAATAATTAGCTTCTTTTATGGTGGGTTATTTTTACATTTTATAAATATGTACTGGCATCCAATTTAGCTAATATATTAAAATGTGAATATATGTTATTGGGGGGAAAAACCAACATGATAAAAAGCTTGGTCTGTTTACATAAACACACACTTTGAATTTCTTTTAGCATCTCTGTGTACTTTATTAGCAATATTTCTACTTATTTATATCATTCTGCTAACAGTGATCATTTTTAGCCTGGGTACAATTTAGCAAATGTATCTTCCCTGCACTCTTTATGTGCTATATTGAGAACATGCAGGACAGTCGTATAATCCATTAACTGAATAAAATGAAGCAATAATGTTTGCTAGGCTACAGCCTATTATATTCATTCATTCTCTCTCTCACTCCCCCTCCCCTCTCCCCTCCCCCCTCTTTTTATATTACAAACTATAGATCTTGTCAGTGTTCCAAATAGCTCCAAAAGTAAATCAGAGTCCAAGGCAAAGTATTGCTCAAAGTTCCAATTTATTAAGAGAGCCATGTTGGCACATCTGAGAAAATCTGAATCTGAAAGCTTCCTGGTTTTCCCCACCTGGTTGAAAGTTCAAGATCTTGCCCCATGCCAACTCCATCACATGGTCCAATCTCCCTCTGCCATGCTTGCAGTTCCACCCACCCAATTCCGGTCAAGTGTAGAGGTACAGAGACAAAGGATGACCTTGGCTTTCTAGAAAGAATTTTGTTATGGCTACATAGTATGTAACTCCCTACAATCCCGCCTCCCATTTTCCCACAATAGAAAATGCATAGTAGAATAAAAGATCTACTTTTAGGCCAAAGATCCAAAAGAAAAGATGGCTGCAGGCCTGACAGATGTAACTCCAACTTTTTTTTCTTATCACTGTTTATCCTGGACGCTACTAAGTATCAAGTTGCTTTGTGGATACGATTCCTAAACTTGCTTTGACAGACTATGGGATGTAGATTAGAATCCATAAGCAAAGAACCAAGGAATCTATAGTGGTGTTGTAAAAAATTCACATTTCACTAGGTTTTTTGCTCTAAAATACATTTCCTTCAATGCATCTTATATTGAAGAGAGGGGTGTACTATGATTACCACCAGGAAAGATAAATTCCATCAGTATAAATAAGAGGTAGTACATGTGCATAGAATAGCAAAAATATAACAATGTGTGTACAAGATTGCTTCGAGGTGGGAAATTATTATGCCCAAGGTCTGGTGTATGGGAAAACTGTTCCTTAGGGATTTATGTGTTTGAAAAAAGCAATTTGTCACAAGAGTTCTTGTGACAAAACTGCCTGGGTATGGCCTTGAAGGAAACTCAGAAATTACACTGGGGCTTGAATGTATCACCAAAGCTTTTGTTGGGTACATGAGGACATATAACACCTGTTCTGGGGAAGTTGCAATGATCTGCAGCTTCTTTGAACATTCTAATTCAAAACTATAAGCAACAAAACCTTTCAGACTAGAAGCCTTTTCACCTAAGGCTGATAAATGGGGCTCTTTTCTTGGTAGGTCACGAAGAGCAAATTTCTGGCAGTTGTCTTTCCTGGGCTTGCTAGTCTTTCTTAAAGTGAGAAAATGATCCTCACAGGACTCCAAGGTCTTTGTATTGATGTCATGCATTGCTTGTAGATTCCAAGAGCTTCAGGACATATTGCTGCTGATGAGTATTTCTCCAAGCAAAACTCAAGTTTATTGAATTGTTTGGAGCAGGAAAGCTTTGGTTGTCCTGGTGAAGGGAAGGAGGGAGGGTAGGGAGAGTATAATAATGGTGATTTTTCTTGGATGTCTCATCTGGTTTTGCTGATAGCAATACCTCTTAGTAGTCTGTCTGGTGTAGTACTTACAGTAGATGACATGGCATAGCAATTGTGGTCACTCTGTTGGGATAGCAGTAAGGCTGGGCAGCTCCTTATCTGCTCTGTACTTCAAGATGTCTTGTCCTGCCTTCCTTAGCTTTAAATAAACCATTGAGGGGGATTTATTTGACAATTTGCTGTTATTTTAAAAGTTTATGCTACCATTTGGGTCATATTTTTTTTAGACTTAAAATCTTACCTTTATAATCACACAAGGATACTTTGCTCTGAAAGGCAGTATATAAATATTCTAAATGAATAAAAAATGCTGACAATAATTAATGTCTTGTGAAATGAACACAATATTGCCTATATTCAAATAAACTTTCAGATTGTATTTTCTTCCCAGATGCACCATCACACTCTCTGTTGGAAAGCAGTGGGGCTGAGGTGGGGAAAAAGCTATACAAATGAAATCGATTAAAAAAAATCAAATCACATGCTATGCAGCAATGCGAAAAGACATATGTTTCTTCTTTATCTTACTATTAACTCTTCCAAAAAGAGTTAAGACTTCTAAAGAAGAGAAAGAGTTTGAAAAAAGCATGCCCTGCTTACCTGAAATGGCGATTCCCTAAATAATGTAGCTCCAACGGTTAAAAACCCTGAGCTTGTCAGCTGGAGAGCTGACAGCTTGGATTCAAGACCCAAGCACTACTCAATAGGATGAACTTTGGTAATTTGCCCCAGGACCTGCCCACTTAGCAGTTTGAAAGCATGCAAATGCAAGTAGATTAACAGGTACCACTTCAATGGGAAGGTAACAGTGCTCCATGCACCTTTTGTCACAGAAATTGACTTCAGCTAGCACCGGGTCCCTCCGCCAAGAAAAAGAGCTGAGCAGTGTGTGTGTGTGTGTGTGTGTGTGTGTGTGTGCGTGTGTGTGTGTGTGTGTGCGTGCATGTGTGTGTGCGTGCGTGTGTGTACCTAGGAGAACTGCTATCTATCTTTTAAATCTTAATACACTCAGATTTAAAGTGAATATTTTAATAGTCGGATTCATCAGGATGAATTCTTTTTAAGTTCCTTTCTTTGCTTGTTAAGCATTTGTGGACTCCTCCTCCTTTTATCTTTCTTAGGTAGCATCTCCCCCAACATCCCCTTACATAAGACCCATTCTGCCTAGCATCATCTACATTGAGGAGAGGATGTGCAAAGAATGTATTTCTTCCTATCTGCAGTTTTTTGGGGCATCAGACATTTGTATAAAAGGAATCATTTTTTAAAATTTAATTTCTATTTCATTTTTTTCTACCTTTATTGGTTTTCTGTTGAATGTTATGAAAATTACTGAGAATCCCATGGGACTCCCATATGCATTCATGTTAGGATTGGGAGTAGCACCTGTTTGAGCAGATGTGGAAGCTCAGCAATTTGTCTTTTCTTGACTTTTGTACCCAAGTCTGTTTGCCCTCCTCTTGTTCTTCTTTCTATTTTAAAATGCTACATAAAAGCTTTTCAAGTGCTTATATCTTTATGCAAGCATTATTGACTTTTTGATTGAAAAGCCAGTCCTTCCTATTTATGAACAGTTTTGTATAATGTAACCTGGCATTTGTCATCACTGTTCATTGCAGTCGTCTCTTATAAAACTTAATGGATGTCAAAAATGAGTCGACTGAATCAAGTATGACAAAGAGACAAAAGAGGGGGGGGGAAATCTCTGCACGTGAACCAAACGTCACCCAAAATCTCTGAAAGTTTTAATCTCGGTGAAACCAGATGGCCTGGGTTAGGCCAGAAGATACTCTCCTTGAATAGTCTTGAAAGCCAGATCACGAAAACCTTTGCTACTCAATGACAGTTATTTGTATATTACATGGCTTCTCCAAATAGTCCTTCAGTTTATGAAGGGCTGCCAGGAAAGGGGGGAAATCTTTTCTTTCCAATGATTTAGACAGATTAACTGGCCTAATTGGGCCTAAGCTACTGTGAAGAGAGAAAGAAAAAGGTGAAAGCACAGGCTCTTCGGGTCCTTCAGTCACATCCTCCTGGTTGACTGGTCTGCTTAGCCAAGCTGAAACTGGTCTTATTGTCATGTGGGATGCATTAATTGGAGTGCAGACTAATTTGCTAGGCTGCTTTAGTGCCCTTAAAAGGTGATTTAAAATTTAAAGTGATGGAAATTGTATAAAAGCATGCTGATCTGATCATTACCCAGAATTCAGTTTGACATTTCTTCTGTTTATCTGTTTTTATTATTTAGGCTTTAAGTACACCATTGAAGGCTAACACTAGGTTCCCTGGAATGTTTGATCACACTTATTTTTTATTATTCAAAGAATGCAGCAAGCGAAGATTCCTGCTGCTTCTTAAACAAATGAATATATTTTGCTGCGAGTGGTATTGAGTCAAGATTTCTTTTTAAATGTCTTTCCTTTTTTTTCCTTTTTGCTTCAAACCATATAAAGCAAATGTGATAATGTTATGTGCTAATGTTCTAATAAACAAGATTTAAATGCTGTGATAATGAAGAAAAGATGCACACGTTCCATAACAAAGAACATGAAAACTTCAGTAATCTATTCAGCAAAAGGTATGGTTGAGTCACAGCTCTGCATTATATGTGAATCCTTGAGCCTCCTAGACCAGAGGTCACCAACTGGTGGTCTGCAGCTCACTGGTGGTCTGTGAGAAAATTTTGGTGGTCCGCAGAAAAATTATTTGCATTTTTATATTGCACTAAATATTATTTATCTTTTTTAAAAAATCGATTGATTTATTACATTTATATGCCACCCTTTTCCCCGAAGGGCACTCAAATCATATTGGTGGTCCACAGGGTTTTAAATTATGAATTTAGTGGTCCTTGAGGTCCGAAAGATGGGCGACCCCTGTCCTAAATTCTTTTGCAATCCTGGACATTTTAAATTATGTGGACTTCAACCACCAGAATTCCCAGCTAGCATGCAGTTCCTACAATACTGCGAGTTGAAATCCATGCATCTTAAAATTACCAAGGTTGAGAAATGTTGCCCTAAAGCAGGGCTGTCAAATTCCCAGCCTGCAGGCTGGGTACATCACTCACTGGCTACGCCCATGCTCAATTTAGCGAATGGGGAAAAGTCCCAATATATCTTGTGAGGTCGCTGTGACGATGTGAGTTTGACACCCCTGCCCTAGAGCATCTCTCACTGCATAGCTGAATTTCAATTTTCCACCATTTCAAAGTAGGAGGCCCAACAACTATAGATTAATCCTAAAACAGCTAAAGCAGTTTTAAAAATGCACCCTCTAAATCGACAGAGGGGGAAAAAAGAAGTTTCCAGTTTGGCTCTGGTGCAGTGGCCCCCAACCTTTTGGACACCAGAGACTGGTTCCATGGAGAAAGGTTTTTCCAGGGACTGGACAGGAAGTAGTTTTGCATGCTGCCTGCATCCCGGAGATGGGGCTTTGCTTGTTTGCACGGCCAGTTTCCAGCATGCCGCAGCCTGGTACCAGTCCATGGACTGGGGATTGGGGACCCCTATTCTAGTGAATGAAACTCTGAATTGTCTTTCATTGCAACTTTCATTCACTCACAAATATGTATTTAATATGATAAAACTGCACTTTGTGGTAAATATAACAGCATTGTTTTAATTTGCATTGTATATATAAGGCAAAGGGTAACCTGAATCACTTTACATTAAAAAAAAAGTATTGCTCTTTTTTACCACAATATTCAATTAGGTAGACTCAGAGCCAAGTCCTAAACAGTAGATGGTGCTAATTAATTAATTAATTAATTAATTAATTTTAGATGCTCCCTATTTTGCCAGATTGACTGTAAATGGCTTATAATCATTCAATTAAATGCAATGTAAAGCATTAAACAATAAATAGGCATCTTTAATTTAAAAATTAAATTTTAAATGAAATTGACCAGGGTGGAGAGGGAGAAAGCAAAGTATACATGGAGAGGTGGGGCACTATCTACTCCATCAGCCACTTCTAAAATGCCACATTTCTTTGGGGCCCTAAGCCAGCTGGCACAGTCATGTCTTCAAGCACTTTGGCAAGGCCAAATGCTTGGGTGCAGATCTCATCTCAGGGGGCCAAGTTGTTCCAGAGAGTGGGAGCCATGGCAGAAAAGGCTCTTCTTCTGGATTCTGTGAGGCAACATTTATTGATCAACCACAGAAGAGCAGTGTAGCATAGCCACTCTAGACGGCCCAAAAACTGCCCATGAAAAGAATTCAAAGCTTCCAGATTCTTTTCAAGGGTAGCCCCATATAGAGTGCATTGTAGTAGTTCAAGCACCAGATGACCAGTTCTTGAGGTGGGTTGGGCTAAGAGCGAATGACTGGTCCAAAGTCACCCAACTGGTTTTCATGCCTGAAATGAAACTGGGACTTACAATCTCCTACTTTCTAGCTTAATGCCTTATTCACCAGACCATACTTGCTGGATCATTCTAAATAGTTTAGCATATTTTTTGCTTAAAAGTTTGATGAATACATATTTGACAAGCATTTCATCATCACCACTATTATTAGAATTTTTGTCCAATTGAAATCATTTTATTAATTGTCTTACATCCAGCAAAAATCAAAGTCACCCGAATTTGAAGTAATTTTTAACAATGGATTTAAAATGGTTTAAAGACATGTGAAATGCTACCAGATGGTAATCTAAAGAGCTCATGTATACACTGGTATTAACCAATTAATTTGGCATATTTTACTGATACAATCATACTTTATGTGCTGCACAACTATAGCCACCATATCAGAGCAATGGCATGAATTATCTCTACATGTTCAGTGCTAAAAACACTTTTGTAAATGTTTGACATATTTTGTGGGGCAGAGCCATGTATGTCTTGTCAAGTGATATAACTCTATATGACAAATGCTATATGCCAAAAATTAGAAAGGACTGCATTCATCTCCCTGGAATTTGCTTTCTATATTAGCATTTTTAAAGCATTAGATTTATTTTTCTGCCTTTGTACAATAAAACTATGTAAAGCATTTGAAACTAGGCAGCATGAATATGATAGCTTTGTTATTCCTAGAAAAAGTCCACAATTCTAGTATTAGCATATAGCAAAGTTTGGGCCATAAAATCTGAACAATATGGAAGAAAGGCCTAGACCTTTAGTGGATATGAGTTTGGTGAGATAAGTAATTTTATAAAGTTTTCTCTTTTTTTAAATATATTTTTATTATTTTTACATTTAAAACAATGCATTACCGCAGAGTCGAAGTGACCATACATTCACATTATACACCATTAGTCTCAACCATTAACTATTAGCCTATTTAAAGCATTAACTATCCTTCTGTCCAATCACAATATATACAGTTTGTTCCAGTCTTGTCACCTTGTCTTATACCAATCATAAAATCTATTCCAGACTTCAAAATATTCTGATTCCCCTTTATTTTTAAATTCAAGAATGAGCCTATCAGCTTCCGCACAGGCCAACACTTTTCTGATTATATCTAGCTCTGATGGTGTATTTTCTTTTTTCCAATACTGTGCAAAAGTTATGCACGCCACAGTTAGTGCATGTATAATTAGATAGAGTACATTTTTCTTAAACCCCTCCAGTATTATGCCTAGCAGAGAAATTTCGGGTTTAAACAAAATTTGGTCTCCCACCATTTGTTCCAACCATAATTGAATCATTTTCTAATATCTTTTGGCCTCATTGCATGTCCACCACATATGATAAAAAGTGCCTGGTGTTTTTTTACACTTACAACCATTTGGGGACATATTTTTAAACATTTTGGAGAACCATGCTGGGGGGAGATACCATCTGTAGAACATCTTATAAAGATTTTCTTTCATACACCGTAGCCAATGTTATTTTCCGATTAAGCATCCAAAGTTTTTCCCACTCAGCCAATTCCACATTATAACCAAAAATTTTCACTCAGGTGAGATAAATAATTTTATAAAGTTTTCTAGCCACTTTCCAATTTTTGAAATGTTAAGAAAGTATCAATTTAGTCCAGGATGAATGCCACCAAATGGAAATATATGCTGGGGGATTCTTCACACAAACATAAAGATCAAGAATTGTACCTTCACTTAATTATTGTATCTTTTTATTTCGTGAAGCTCTGAATTTCCCAACCCAATGAACATATCTGGGATTTTAGAATTCTATTGAATAAATGTTCATGAGATGTTATTTATTTATCAAATTTATATACCAGTTATCTCAGAGTGTGATGGCAGTGAGATGGTAGCCATTTGCAGTCCAGAATGCAACTGCTGAGTTTAACACATTGCCACCATCTGTTGCACCTCTTACCACCTGAATATTTTCTAGGCATTTAGTTTACCTTTAAACAAAGCACTAGAGGCAGACATATATCCTTTTTTCCCTTTCCTAAAAAGGGATTTATGTGGACAAAAGGTTCACACACAATAATATGCTTGGCAATATTTATATCTTTATTTATTAGATGTATATCCTACCTTTCTTTCTTGTTTTAACCACTCCCATCCCCACCACTGTGATTTTCATGATGGATTTGAACTTAGGTTTTTCATGTCCTAATTCAAGAATTGATCTGTTGCAATTTCTGCTTCCCACTCAATTTTTAATAAAAATAAACTAAAATGGGAATGATGGGCATGATGTCATCAAGAACAATAATGGATATGAAAGGTATGAAGAGAAAGGTATCTGATGATCCTTAGTATTACTCTGTCACACTCATTTAATGGGTGCTGTTTCTTAACTGAGGAAAATTTATATTTTCAACAGTGTGAATGTTGATAGCAGGCATCCTCTCTCTAGAAACAGAAGATGTGCTTCCAGTGAGGATTGTGGAAAACTAGACATCCCAGAAGACCACAATATGGGACAACAATATGGTGAAGATTGGTCGCCATCTATGGAAATTGGCTAGCACAAATCTTTCCAGATAAAAGTAAGATCATGAGATTGCCCAGTTGCACTCTGGGCAGCCAATTCTCATAAGTAGATGAGGAATTGAAGTTTTTGTAGTTGGCTCACGTGACCCGTCAAATGCGCACCTGACAAAAGCGTGCTGACAAAATGGCGGCAAGAAAAGAGCGAAATCTAAATCGCGCCCATAGAAGCGCGCTGATAAATGCGTGCCAACGAAAGCGCACTATCAACAAACAACGCGAAAACAAGATAATAACCCTAAGGATAAGGTTTAGGTTTAGGATTAGGGTTAGGGTTAGGGTAAGGGTTATTACCTTGTTTTCGCGTGGGTTGTTGGTAGCGCGCTTTTGTCGGCGCGCATTTATCGGCGCGCTTCTGTGGCCACGATTTAGACTTTTCTCACCGCGGTTTTGTCGGCGCGGTTTTGTCGAGCGTGCATTTGTCAGTGAACCGTTGGCTCATGAATTGAATGATTGACAGTCAAAGGATTTAAATCACACTCACAACCACAAACAACTGAATATGGCTATTCCTGTCCTGGGAGAGGTGTCCGATAGAAAAGGAATTGCATTTGAAGCCCTGCATATAAAGGTTTACATAAAAAGAGACCAGAGTTCATAAAAAGAGAGCAGGGTTTAGACACTCAGAGGTGGTATTCAGCAGGTTCTGACCAGTTCTAGAAAACTGTTGGCAGAAATTTTGAGTAGTTCAGAGAAACGGTAAATACCAATTTCAATACAATACAGTACAATACAATACAATACAATACAATACAATACAATACAATACAATAGCAGAGTTGGAAGGGACCTTGAAGGTCTTCTAGTCCAACCCCCTGCCTAGACAGGAAACCCTACACCGTTTCAGACACATGGCTATCCAACATATTCTTAAAGACTTGCAGTGTTGGGGCATTCACAACTTCTGGAGGCAAGCTGTTCCACTGATTAATTGTTCTAACTGTCAGGAAATTTCTCCTCAGTTCTAAGTTGCTTCTCTCCTTGATTAGTTTCCACCCATTGCTTCTTGTTCTACCCTGAGGTGCCTTGGATAATAGTTTGACTCCCTCTTCTTTGTGGCAACCCCTGAGATATTGGAACACTGCTATCATGTCTCTCCTAGTCCTTCTTTTCTTTTAAACTAAACATACCTAGTTCCTGCAATTGTTCTTGGTATGTTTTAGTCTCCAGTCCCCTAATCATCTTTGTTGCTCTTCTCTGCACTCTTTCCAGAGTCTCCACATCTTTTCTACATCGTGATGACCAAAACTGAATGCAGTATTCCAAGTGTGGTGTTACCCAGGCATTATAAAGTGGTGTTAACACTTCATGTGATTTTGATTCTATCCTTCTATTTATGCAGCCTAGAACTGTGTTGGCTTTTTTGGCAGCTGCTGCACACTGCTGTCTCATATTTAAATGGTTTAAATATTTAAATAGGACTCCAAGATCCATTTCACAGTTACTACTGTTGAGCAAGGTACCACCTATACTGTACCTGTGCATTTCGTTTTTATTGCCTAAATATAGAACCTTACTCTTTTCACCACTGAATTTAATTTTATTAGATAGTGCCCAATGTTCAAGTTTTTCAAGATCCTTCTGTATCTTGAGCCTATCTTCTGGAGTGTTAGCTATTCCTGCCAGCTTGGTGTCATCTGCAAATTCTGATTGGCTCCACCCCCATTTTTCTCTGCTTCCTGAGTCCCAGCTAATTTGGAGGGAATGGAGTAACTTTCCCCTGTAGTGGGGTGGGAATGGAGATTTTTCAGTATCCCTCCCTGCCACGCCCACCAAACTATGCCATGCCCACCAAGCCATACTCACAGAACCAGTAGTTTTTTTTAATCCCACCATTGTTTAGATTGCATGGCTGTGATCACCATCTTTGTTTTTTGACTCCTCTTGTCACTTCCCTGCCCTAAGATTTCTCTGAACCTATAAAGACTAGAGAGAGAGATCTCCTCCCCTTGCTCTTTCCTTTTAATTATTTAATAAAATGACAAATTAGTTTCAAATATGAAATTAAAGAAATCCAGAATGAAAAGGGCAGACAATGCACTGTCATTATTTCTAATAACATTGATTTAAATTATGAGTCATAGTATTGGCTATAAGTATCTCCCTCCCAAGCACATCTCAAACTGGATAAATATAATCATCAATTTCTCAGAGGATCAGAGATAGGTTGCTCCTGGTTCCGTCTGGATTGGGCAAACCGGTAGTAGTGGCACAGGAAGCCCCTCCCACCCACCCGGACTGCCTGAACTGGTAGTAAAAATATTGGCAACCCACCACTGCAGAGAATGTGTAGCAGATTTACCTAAATTCATTATTCTGATCCTACCACCTTGCAAATGATTTTTTTATGAGAGGAATAAAACTCTAAAGGATTTAGAAGGGTACAGATCTGGTATAATGGCTTCTCATAGCCAGTTTCAATGTGGCTATAGCAGATGACCAATCCTTGTATAATCAGAATGATGAAAGAAGGATGAGGGAGGCATAAGAATTTAATTAAGGTAATTTAAACTGATTTTTGTATTTTTACATCTTTTAAAATATTAAGGTTTGTTTTTAATACAAGAAGCAATTTAACATCACCTTCTTTCAGTATTTGAGACAGAAGAAGATTATTAATTAAAATAAATTACCCTCACTTTTTACCTTCTGAATTTTGTATTTTGGCCTGAAGTAATATGTACTTTCTGAGCTGCATGATAAGGTATAGAAATAATTAGGCACCTTTCTTTTTTCTATGAAACTTAGAGTTAAATATATATCAGAGAGAGGGGGGGGGAAGGGAGGGAGAAAGAGAGAGAGAGAGAGAGAGAGAGAGAGAGAGAGAGAGATGAAACATGAAAAATGAAAATTATTTCATTACAGTAATGAATGTTACAAAATGAATGAGAGAAAAAGTCAATATGTTGCTATCTTCGGTTCCAATCCTACTGGATTCTAATTGATTTGCTTCAAGACTGAACTTCCTGTGTGCTTTTTTTGAAAATGGTTAATAGTTTAGTTAAATTTGCCCCACTTCTAATTTGATGTAGGATAAAATAGTAATGCAGGTTTCATTGAATTGGAGAAACTGGGTTACCTTTTTAAAAAGTGTATAGTTCATGCCAATATTCTAAAATAATCTCATTAACGAAGCAGAGAGGTGGCTTGGGAAGGAATGACACTTTTTTTTTCAATTATAAAAGAATATTATGAATAACATCAGTCCTTAGCCCCACAGATAGTTACAGTTGTTTCAGTAAGACAGTCTCTTGTTCTTTATATGGATTTAAGCCTAATCAATAATTTTATTCCTATATTGTGGGCAGTTTTTCCCATTTAGTTGGCATGTTACTATAGCCCACTAGGCATCCTTAGTCTCCCAAAATAGGCATTTTTTCTCTTATCATTTTTTGAGAACAAAGAATTCCTATCAATTGCTATTATCTGAATATGAACAGTAGCCTGGATTCAAATTATCTTAATGATATAAGCATATACTTATAAAGTAGACATATGGATCTTAGTTTACATTTTAACATGAACCAACCTAATTAGCATTTTGTCCACTACTTTCCTTCCTTTTTTCCTTTAATCTATGCAAGGCAGTCTCTAGTTAAAAATAAGAACAAATTTGTCTAATTCAAAAAATTGTATTCAAAAAGATGTCCTATATTAGGAAAATCTGCTTGCCAACATGGACATATCTGAGGAAAATATGTTCAAGAATATGTCTGCAGTTTTTGGATTTTTTTTTTAAGATGCAAAGTGATAGGAAGAGTGGGAAGAAATGAGTTAATGGTTGAAAAAAAGCAAAGTTATAAAAGGCTGAATGAGTAACTTGTTTTGTTTTGTTTCATTTCATCTGCCATTTCCAGATTAAGCTTTTGTTTGTATTGGATTATATTTCTTTACTAGCTGATAACCCAGCATTGCCCGAGTATTTATTTATAGGGGGAAAATGTCTGGACCAAATGTAATTTCTAATGTAATTTCATATTGATAACACTGAATTTCAAATCCTTCCAGGTGAAGTCTTTGATGTAGATATTAAACTGTATAGAAGCCAGAGTGAACCTTATCAGACCCAGATCTCAGTGACCAGTGCATAAAACTGGAATCTAGCATTGAGGATCCTATTTTTGGAGGAAATCTCAATTTGGTGGTCTTTGGTCCAAAAGATTCATGTTCAAAAGAGTTTATCCCTAGCTTAATACATGAAACTTGACAGTTGTTCAATAGCTTCATCATTAATTATCAGCCTTTTGCAATACCAACACTATCTTTATTGTAAAATTACAGTAACAAAATCTTGCAAGTCTGCAAGCATTTCCCTCTCTCCATTGCCTTTATTTTGCAAAGGACTAGGGAAGGTCCTTTCTGAAAAGCTTTCTTCACATCCATTCTTTCAGAGGTTGAGATATCTCTTATCTGACCATGTGTCTAGGCTGTGCCTTTTTCCTTTTATTTCCTTTATTCTCATAGCTTATTACACCAATCTTTCTGAGTGCATAATATAATGCTCTCTGATGATTTAGTACAAACAAGAACTATTGCCAATCATCTCCAAGCCTTACTCCCAAGTTAACCCTGTTTTCTTCATTGTTCTTCAGTTCTGGCAGCTCTGCGCATGCACACACTGGGAACAGGCTCCTGCTGTTCTTCTGCCTTGCTGATGTCTGTTAGATCGGCGGTAGAAATGACGAGGAGGCGTCTGAGGTAACCTTGAACCGTTTATTTGAGCAAGAACATAATGAACATCAACTGTGAGTAGACCGGCACCTCTCCTTTGTCGGCTGTCAGATAGTTTAGCCAATGGACTCGCGTATGGCAGCCCGGCAACCGGCAGGCGCGTCTGATTGGTTAAGACGCGCCTGGCTGCCACCGAGCTGTCATTCGTAAGTCCGAGGACTTACGAGGCTACAACAATGTCAGACTACGGAGGCAGAAAATAACTACCAGATGGCCTTCGCCTCTCTCTGCCTCCAATGCAGAGCCCTCGTCCGAGCCTTCCCCAGACTCCAGGACTGGCCCATTTTCCTCCCCAACCTCTTCACTCTCTGACTCTGCTACCAGCTTTTCAGGCCACCAGTGGACCACAACAGCTAAGCAAGGTTTAAAACAAAGCAATCAGGGTAAAAGAGCACAGGGTGTATTAAATTAGGGGCTAGGAGGTACTGTAACTTTGTTGAAAGATGAGCTGAGTTTAAGAAATACTGGAACTGAAAATTTGAAACCAACCAGAAACAAACAATATATTATGCATTATTTTATAAAAATTCAAAAGCTGGATCTTAATCTGGAATTGACTAAAATAAGGATGTCAAATACCTATTCATCAATGAGAGTGTTATGTCTAGTTACTATAGAAACAGGAAAGGAGTAAATAAAAATTCCTCATTTCTAAAAGTGATATATTAGTATCATTATCACAGGAATGATATTTTTATTCAATATCTATACAAATAGTTTTATGTCTTGTGAGAAAACATATATACCAAACATATTTATAGTGTACACGAAAGTTGCACACATCAGGATATTATATTGTTCAAAGGAACTTTGGAAACTTCAGTTTCTAAGACAAATTCAGTATTTTAAAAATATGTCATAAAAGTTCTAAAAAAAAATAGTGATTGCCATGAGACCACTTGATGTTCACAAAACAGTGATTGTGGTAGATCCATAAAATATCAATTTACAAAAATACAACTAAGCTAAGTCATTTACCAAGTTGTTTTCTATACCCCAGTTTTCCTCAAGATTTTGGGAGGCACATTGTCCATTTCCATCCAATTGCAGTCTTTTGCCTTTTGAAATGTTTATAAGAATGCCCATGGAACCCAAGTGTAAATAAGCTGAGGAAGATGACACTGAAGTAGGGTGTCAAACTTGCAGCCTGCAGGCCAGATGTGTCATGCGATGGCCATACCCATCCCAGGTTAGCAAAGGGGAAAAAAGTTGTGGATACGTCACGTGATGATGATGTGATGACCCGAGTTTGACACCTCTGTGCTAGAGCAATGTATTCAAGCACGCTGGCTGAGGAATTGTGGGAGCTGAAGTCAACACTGCTGGAGGATAGCATTTTATTTTACAGCATGGCAGCTTAATTCTTTTAATTAAAGGACTCTATAAAAAACTTAAGTGAGAGAATTTAATAGGCAGCAAGGAAATATTCAAATGTCAAATGTCACTGGTTCCCAGAGGCATCAGACCTAAAAAAAAACAAAAACCAGAACAATGTGAGCTACTGAAAGACTACTGAAAACAGGGGTGCAAACTTTTTCAGACATTCAAACTAATGAATCTGTTTCTGTGGTGGGAAAAACCATATGCACATATCTGATGTAGGTGGTAGAATAGATTCTCCTCATCCTTCACAATAGACTACATGCCCACTAATACTGTATAGCCCATAGAACTTGGCAGATTCTTCTAAAACACATAGGAAGAGATTGAGAGTATTCAGTGGAAAGAATAAACAGGGAATCTGGTTGGTGAAATCTTCTTATGCAAGAGTTGAATTAACCAAAGCCCAACTTCTACAATTCATCAAGTCAATAAAGAGACAGAGTCATCAAATTGTTTTATTATCTGACCATTGAAGCCTGGAACCTCTGTTCAATATCCCCAAAGGAACATTGTCTTCAGTTCACTGAAAAAACAAATGGCATCAGATAATCAGTAAAGACTGGAAATAAGTATCCGTTATATGTAACTTGACTATGATTTTCATTTTCAATGTCATTTTCCTATAATATGCAAATTATAATTAATATGGCTAACTCAATTCTATTTTTAGCAGATAAGCAAGGGGGGGTAGAAAAATTCAACAGTCTTGTACAAATTTCTGAGGCAATAGTTTTATTAGAGAATTTTCTGTTTTTATTTTATGTACACACTATTCTCTTTTATAAAAGCAAAAAATTATACTTTGGTTTTCTGAAATCTTAATTCTAAAAGAATCATGAAGTTTACACATTAGTCTTACCCCCTGTATTAGAGGACTCTAGTTTGGAAAATTCACAGCCATACTATAGCCATATATTTTTCAATCAAACATGCCCACATCCCCCTTTACAATTTCTCATTCTTTGTAAGGCATTTCGAAAGGAAGAATGAGAACAGAATTTTCAACCTCATAAATCTGTATGCACAAATGTAGAATTCTTAAATATAACTGACATTACGGTCTGACTAGATTGACATCTGTTCATATTTGGAAAATGTAAGCATTGTTTTGAAAAATCATCATTATTTCCACACTGCATCATCATCATCATCATCATCATCATCATCATCATCATCATCATCATCATCATCATCATCATCTCATATCATTATTGACATAGAATATCATTGTCATTATCATATAGTAAGTAATTGATTCTTGAAAAGAATCAACATTTCAGAATTCCTGTATAATGCATCCTAACATGCATATTTAAATATCAATTTTGACACCATTTTATAAATGCAAGATTAATACATATTTAAATATCAATTCTGAGACCATTTTTAAAATAGAAAATGTGAGGAGATTGATAAAAAATGGAGAATATTAATACAAATCTGAAAAAAAGAGTTGTCAATCTGTAAAAAATGAAACAAAGTAACATTATCAACTACTTTGCTGCATGTAAAGGCTTTTATGGAACATTTTTTATTCCATTTTTGGTCCTTGCTATCAATTACTTGTGGAAGGCTACAGGGATATTTTGTAGAAGTTGTAGATAAAAGTGGCCTTTGAAAATTTTGCTTGAAAGTAAGTTCTATTAGCCAATAGAATGAACCACACAAAACATTAGCGTAATTAATGAGCTTTGGAAGATAAATGGAAAGTGCTTCAATATGTTGAAAAAGCTATTGGATACTTTTGGAAGGCAGGAACACATAACAAGATATGGACCTATTTCTTTTCTAATGAATTCGAAAGAGATTACATTTTGAAAAAAAATGCAAAAGTTCTTCAAGCATAATAAATATTTTGAAGAAAACTAGTCCCTTAATTTCTTTTAGCACTGCACCAAGGCAAAACTATACAGAAGAAACACATTAAGTTTTAGCTACTCATCAGGTTAGAAACCTTTCAGTGGAATCCAGAAAATGTAAATTTTCCAGAGGTACTATGAATCTTTAACTAACAAAGAGGACTAGAAGTGACATGATAGTAGTCTTCCAATATTTGAGAAGCTGTTCCAGAAGAGAGGGGGGGGGAAGGGAGAGGTGTGTGTGTGTGTGTGTGTGTGTGTGTGTGTGTGTGTGTAAGCAACAAATGAAGGAGAAATTCTACCTATAACTATGGAGAAATTTCCTGACAATGAGAACAATTAATCAGTGGATAGCTTGCCTCCAGAAGTTGTGGTAGTCCTGCCATAACTTTTAAAGAAGAGATTGGAGAGCCATTTGTCTGGGATGACATGTGGTCTTGCTTCAGCAAGGAGTTCCACTTGATGATCTCCAAGTTCCCTTCCATTCTCTATTCTATAGTCTTTAGTTAGGATTTAGTTACAACCAAAATTGAGTCACTGTGATATAACAATATTAAGCAAATAAAGTCATCAATAATTAAGGGCTTTAAAGGGATTGAGAGCTTAAATGTAGTTTTAGAAATCGCATATAGAACTTTATATTCTATCCCTATGAATTTTCCTGTATCCAATAAATTCTGTTATATCAAATACTTGGGCTACAATTCTACATCTTCTAAAATCAGCTTCTGGTTGCATCCAGTAGAATTCTTATGTTCAGATGCAAAACTGTAATGCTCTTCTTTTATATTGAGGCATATATAACTATTTATCTGTGTTGCAAATCTGTTGTGTTTTATATATTTTGCAGAGATATATTTTGCCTCATAACAGACGGAACAATTCTGCAGTGACTTCATTTTGGTGGCAGCATTCTTTCTGGATAGCTTTCTTGGCCTAAATGTATTTATTGCACACATACATCGTGCTATTGAGACTGCGAAGAGTTTCACAGTTCTTCAGTAGTTCTGACCCTGGAAGCCAAGGCTGAAGTGATTCAAGCATGGAAGGAGGGAGGTGTCATGAAAGGAGGGGGGTAGAGAGTTGTTGATATTGCTCAAAGCATTGTAAGAAAAGAAACTAACAGCTCAAACAAGCCATCAACATTTGCAAGTCGCTGTGAATCATCAAGTTGTGAAAATAAGAGGGGGTAGGATGACTGCTTAGCCTTCAACAGAGCTTGGAAAAGAGCCCTAATGCCTTTACAGGGAAAATTACTTCAACAAAACCACTGTAGCTCTGAAGAATGTGTCACACAGACAAGTTCATGCTGTATTTTTCTGTGAGCCCCCTTGGCCAGAGTATATTGTTAATGAAGCAGCAATTCTTGCCTAATGGCAGAACCACTTGGTTACTCTTTTGAATAAAATTTGAATATGATTGACTCAGATTTCATGTCTAAAACCATAACTGTGCACAATAACTGATTTAGCCTCTTCTCCCGTTGGCATTTATTTTATACTGAGAACCATTCTAACACCCAAGTGTCTGTGGCTGCTCCATATTTACTCACAACAGATTACTTGCCGGCAACCCTGTTTAATTCTTTGATTCAAAACACTGTGGTTGTCTCCATTTCTTTTTAATTCAATGTATATATCACTATTCTTCAAGCTGATATCTTACCTTAGATGTGCTGTACCTCAAAGATCCAGTAACATTAGAAACCATGGAGAAAAGCAGTTCAGGGGTGTCTGAATCATTACGGTGAATTCTAAATCTGGAGCTCAAGTTTAAATGAAAAATTGGAATAAGAAATGCATTGAGTGGATCAATTCACTAAACTGCTAAAAGTAACTGATGAATAACATGTGTATATTTAGTGATTTTTTTAAAAAAAAGAAAAAGAATATAGAGTTCTGTTAACGTTTTGACTACTTTAGTCAGAATCATACTCTGACTAAACCACAGAACACCACTTTAACATTCCCCCAGAATAGGTAGGTGTAGGAACTATCAGGCAAATAATGGGCAAAAATCTGTAATAATAAATATAACAATAATAATAGAAAAATAAGACAGTATTTTTAAGTTGCAGGCCACCTATTATGGAATAATCTCCTTTTTTATAAGTAAAAAGTTTTTTTATTTTTCCTTTCAAATTCATTCTTAGATATACATTCTTATAATTGTTATTTAACATAAATCAATTCATATCATTTTCCCGCCTGTATATTTACATTTTAATATTTTCTTATTTGCCCTCCCCCTATATTAATCATGTGTTGTCTGAGATACTTATTTCATGTTTTGTTCCTTTTTCTTTCTATTTATACCTTTTTTCAAACCACTTGTAAAATCGCCTACATGTCCTGTAGTACACTGATTCCTCTTTGTCCTTTATTCTCAATGTCAACCTGTTCATTTCTGCACAATCTAATATCTACTTTATTACTTCCCATTCCGATGGGATTTTGTCTGCTTTCCAGCTTTGTGCAAATACAATTCTGGCTGCTGTTATTATTTGTACAATCAAATATGAGTCTTCTTTATTGTATTTCTCTGGTAGAATACCAAATAAAAATATATCTGTCTTAAACTCTATGGGTTTATGTATCATTTTCTCTAACCATGTTTGTATTTTAACCCAATAGCGTTTTGCATCCCTACACATCCACCACATATGATAGTACAGTCCTGGCAATTGGTGACATTTCCAACATTTAGCTGATTTATCCTTAAAACATTTTTGCTAATATTTCAGGTGTCATGTGCCATCCATAAAACATTTTATATAAATTCTCTTTGGATGCTGTTGCCATTGTCAAATTATAATTCCTTTCCCATAGTTGTTGCCATTTTTCTAGTTCTATTGTATATCCAAAGTTTTTTGCCCATCTTTTCATTGTTTCTTTTGCCTCTTCTTCTTCTAGGTATATTCTAAGTAAATAACTGTAGAATTTTTGATCATTTTTTCATCTGTTCCCATGAGTATCCTATCTAATTCTGAGTTTTCCATATTAAAACCATACTCTTTAACATCTTTCTCATATCTTGTTTGTATTTGCACTTGTTTAAACCATCCTATATCAATCCTTTGTTCTTCTACTTTTTTCTTCTGTTTTGGTTCTCCTTGCGCTGTCAATATATCTTTGTACCTAATAACCTTTTTCATACTACTAGTATTTGGATGTACCAGAGCCTCTACCATTAAAAGCCATATTGGTATTTCCATATAGTGTTTTTCTTTTACTTTTTCCCATACTGCATATAAACTATTTCTTACATAGTGTCTCTGAAAGTAACCATGTATTCTATTTTCCCCATACCACAAAAATGTATGCCAAACCAGTTGCATATTGTGTTCCTCCAAGGATAGTAACCTTGCATTTCTTAGTAATATCCATTATTTTATCCACATTAGAGCTGCCGCTTGATAGTATAATTTCCAGTTCGGTACACCTCTAATCCTAGAATCTTATAGCATTCTTATATTAATTCTCACTTTCTTTTCTTGCCAAATATATTTTCCTATTATTTAATTTTTTTTAAAGTTTTTTTTCCAGTTTTATCGGTATTGGTTGGAATAAAAATAATATTCTTGGTAGTATATTCATCTTAATTACCACTATTCTACCCATTAGTGATAGCTGTAAGTTTTTCCATTTCTCTATATCCATTTCAATTTGGTTTCTTAGTTTATAATAATTATCTTCCTTAATAGTTACACATCTCAAGGTCAACTGTATTTCCAAATATTTCACTTTTTTTACTATTTGAATATCTAATTTCTCCATTATTTCTCTATTCTGTTTTTCTGTTATATTTTTCACTAAATTTTTTGTTTTATCTTTATTAATTTTTAATCCTGCCACTCCTCCATACTCTTCTATTTGGTCTAGTAGTTTCTGACCTGTTTTTATTGGATCTTCAATAATAAATACCGTCATCTGCAAATGCTTGCAATTTATATTCTTCCTTTTTACCATTGATTCATTTTATATCTTTATCTTATCTTTCTGTTCAAAACTTCTAGTGTCAATATGAATAATAATGGAGCTAGCGGGCACCCTTGCCTGGTCACTTTTCCAATAGGCACTTTTTCTGCCATATCTCCATTTACCATCACTTTAGCCTGTTGTTCTTCGTAAATAGTTTTAACCATATTTATAAATCCCTCCCCAAAGTCCATCATGTGCAGTTGCATTATCATGAATTGCCAGTTGTATTAATTTTATAATGTTTATTCCTAAATTTAGCAAAAATACTGTCATTTTTGGAGCATTTTTTTAAATAAAAAACTTGCAATCTTCTTGTCTTCTCTTTGTTGTTTATCTGTCCTGTGCTTCCACCATGCAGTTTCCTCTGTATCACATCCTGTAGGGAAATAATGACCTTGTTTCCAAAAATTCAAAACAATCCTTTAAGTTTAAAATTTCAGGTCACTTTTACATCACCCCTTGTTTAAGGGTCACTTACAATGAATAGGACTACGCATACTATTTTCTGTTCACTGTGATTATCCCTAAAAGACCACAATTATGAATGTATGTAAATCTTGCTTTCTTGCCCTATAGTTTAGATCAACTACTATATTCTGGAGCTTTTAAAATGTCGTTTCAAACAGAATTTAAACTAGCAATGCCTGCTTTCATCATGATTTAAGCCTGAATAACCACCACTTAAATTACTACCTGCTGATGCTAATATTACATAGCAAATGAACCACTATGACTTACCTGGATGAAATGTGCTATGAAAGTCACGCAAAGATGTAAAAACATATTTCCAACAGATAAATGGAGTAATCAGGTACCTTGGGGAAAGTCGGTTAATTTTTTCCCCAACACCCAGTTGGGGCAATGGGCACCTTCATAGAGGAGATGAAATAAACCTTTATAAATAATTGGGAGGTTTAACAGACATGGCTTTATGTATATATGAAAGAAGAGAATATATAGAGAGAACTAAATATGCTATTATGGCTGCCTTGCAAAATGGATTTTGTGTTTTTAGAACACACACATAAACATACACACATATACGTATTAATTGACAGCTGAATAACACAGTTAGAGCAAACTATGAGAAATCAGAAGATTTTGGAATGCTGTAAATATATGGTTTAGGGATAATAGTGAACAGAATTTGGGGAAAGAAATTTTCTCCTTAGAAATAACTTTTACATTTCTGATTATTATTCTGTCTCTGTGCTCTCTTTACAAATAAAAGGATTATCTGGGCTCATATATACTTAGATATCTCTTAATCAATTTGTGTTTCCAAATGTTCCAAATATTAACTTTTGACTTATTTAGAAATAGAATTCATAATTATAAGCATGGCCTAAATTCCAACATATAGTTTTGATAGAAAAGCCTTACTTAAATATGATTCTAAATATGTCTGTCTGTCTGTCTGACTGTCTGTCTATCTGTCTACCTTTCTATCTATCAAATATGCCTGCCTGCCCGCCTGCCTGCCTGCCTGCCTGCCCGCCCGCCCGCCCATCCATCCATCCATCCATCCATCCATCCATCCATCCATCCATCCATCCATCTATCTATCTATCTATCTATCTATCTATCTATCATCATCATCATCTATCTATCCATTTTACAATTACAGTTTTACCATTTACAATTATATATTCAGTTAAAACATAAAAAGTTAAAACTAGACATTAAAAACAAGGAGGGTGGGCATGGAGTTGGGGAGGGGAGGTGGGATTTGTTATTATCAATCAACCACCTCTATTGTGCTGATTTCCCACTGGGAGTCCAAGCTGATTGGGAGCCAATATCACATGGGGGGGCAAGATGTTCCATACGGCAGGACAACAGCAGATTTGAATGTTCGAATGTTTATTTCATTTATATGCCGCCCTTTTTCCCCGATTTCCCTAAAACAAAAAATCTCAATAGATTAATTGGATTTTTTGCTTTAGGGAATTTAGACTCTCAAGAATTGGTTTAAGGCAAGCTGTCTTTCAATTCCATTATGTTTGATGGACTAATTAATATAATCTAAATCCTGGAGCACTGGGGAACTGCCAGAGGACTGAAAAAGAGCTGATGTCGTTCCCATCTTCAAAAAAGGAAAAATAATAGATCTAGGATCTATAGACCTATCAGCCTTGAAAAGATAATCAAGCAACGAATTAGTGAACACCTAGAAGTAAACAAAGTAATAGCCAAAAGTCAACATGGGTTTGTCAAAAACAGATCATGCCAGACTAATCTTATTGCGTTCTTTGACAAAGTGACAAACTTAGTGGACCAGAGGAATGGCATTGACATAGTTTACTTGGACTTCAGTAAGGCATTTGAGAAGGTAGACCATAACCTACTACTAGATAAAGTAGAAAAAATATGGATTAGACAGCATCACCACCAGATGGATTCATAACTGCCTGACCAACTGCACTCAACATGTAGTCCTCAATGGAACTGCATCTACATGGAGGGAAGTATGCAGTGGACTACCCCAAGGTTCTGTTTTAGGCCCAGTACTCTTTAACATCTTCATCAATGATTTGGATGAGGGAATAAATGGGGAACTCATCAAATTTGCGGATGACACCAAGCTAGCAGGAATAGCCAACATTCCATAAGACAGGCTTAAGATACAGAAGGATCTTGACAAACTTAAACATTGGGCACTATCTAATAAAATGAAATTCAATGGTGAAAAAAGTAAGGGTCTACATTTAGGCAAGAAAAACGAAATGCACAGGTACAGTATAGGTGGTACCTTGCTTAATAGTAGTAACTGTGAGAGGGATTTTGGAGTCCTAGTGGACAACCATTTAAATATGAGCCAGAAGTGTGCAGCAGCTGCCAAAAAAGTCAACACAGTTCTAGGCTACATAAACAGAGGGATAGAATCAAAATCACGTGTTAATACCCCTTTATAATGCCTTGGCCACACTTGGAATACTGCATTCAGTTTTGGTTGTCATGATTTAGAAAAGATGTAGAGACTCTGGAAAGAGTTCAGAGAAGAGCAACAAAGATGCTTAGGGGACTGGAGACTAAAACATACGAAGAACAGTTGCAGGAACTGGGTAAGTCTAGTTTAATGAAAAGAAGGACTAGGGGAGACATGATAGCAGTGTTCCAATATCTCAGGGGTTGCCACAAAGAAGAGGGAGTCAAACTATTCTCCAAGGCACCTGAGGGTAGAACAAGAAGCAGTGGGTGGAAGCTAATCAAGGAAAGAAGCAACTTAGAACTGAGGACAAATTTTCTGACAGTTAGAACAATTAATCAGTGGAACAGCTTGCCTCTAGAAGTTGTGAATGCCCCAACACTGGAAGTCTTTAAGAAGATGTTGGATAGTCATTTGTCTGAAATGATATAGGGTTTTCTGCCTAGGCAAGGGGTTGGACTAGAAGACCTCCAAGATACCTTCCAACTCTGGTATTGTATTCTTGTGTTCTATTGTATTCTTGTTCTTATTGAATGTTAGTATTATTTGCTAACTAGTTTATTATTACCTGCTCGAGCGTTGTTATCTTATATGGATTTTGTTATCATTATTTATTACATTTATTAGCCTGCTTTCATTTTTGCTCCTCATGATGATCTAGGAATCCACTAGAAACAAAACTGTTTAATTTCAAAAGAGGAAACTAAAGTTAACATTAGAAAGGGAATTGACCATTTTTTGGTAAAATTAAGGTTTTTTTTATTGAGAGCTAGTAGAACTCAAACAAAGATATATTTATACAGAATGGTCATTATTTAAAAGTTTGGAATGATACATTTTGGGATGAAATCCAGTCATATGTGTTTCCCTCTTTATGTAGGCTTCTCCATACAATACTAATTTCTAGCTTATTGTTTTTTATTTCCCAGTTAATGCTAGACTGAGGCAATTTAAAAAATAAATTGAAATAACCAAATAGGACAACTCCTCCAAATGTAAAACAATATATTTATGTTCCTTCAAAAATAAATAAGCATATTAACTTATTTTTAAATATACAAAAATACTTATCTAAATGTTTAAATGTCTACTTTACAACTGTATTATAGGCTGAAGAGATGTAAATTTATTATTAAAGGAGTCTGGGATGTTAGAGGGAAATTTAATATATATTTTAAAATGTAAAGCCAATAGGAAATAGTTTCAAATAACATTTCTCATTTTCCCCCATATTTTCCTGTGCATTTCATGATTTGTAGGAATCATGTTCTTTTGTAAAATGAAAAGTAATTATCCTATTCCATTTAGGCTTCAATTTCTCATCACTATGTCCTTTTTGTATTTTTTATAGGCTGATCTTTTTTTTGTAAAAGGGAAGACATAACAATTTTTTTTTAAATGATCAAAATAAAAATAATATTTAACTTTTAAGGAACACATGAAAAGAATGCTGACATTCTATTATGTTGTCTGAGTCAGACCATCCATAATCTATTAAAGACATTACTGGTCAATATAGTAATAATTGCAGACTTGGTATCATTCTCATTGGAGCATGCAGTCAAACATCTTGAAATTGGAAAAGGGTAGCCCAAAATTACTGTAAACGTAGTGCTTCAAAACATCAAACTATGCTCATTGAAGTATATTTTTTAAGCAATAAGCAATAGCAGTAGATTTATATACCGCTTCATAGGGCTTTCAGCCCTCTCTAAGCGGTTTACAGAGAGTCAGCATATTGCCCCCAACAATCTGGGTCCTCATTTTACCCACCTCGGAAGGATGGAAGGCTGAGTCAACCCTGAGCCGGTGAGATTTGAACCGCTGAACTGCTGATCTAGCAGTAGCCTGCAGTGCTGCATTTAACCACTGCGCCACCTCGGCTCAATATTTGCTACCATAATAAGAACCTGGTGTTTTTTAATAAGCACTCTTAAATGAACTTGGTCAAAAGCAGAACATTGGAGATGATACTACATTCTTTGTTGGTTGATTACTTACACGGGGCTCTCCTAGCATTTTTATCTCATCAATAATAATCCCGGGATGAAGCTCAGGCTAAACAAAGCAATTAGCTTAATGTCACCCAAAGTTCCACAGCTAAGCATTGGCTTGAACCTTGGGCTTCCCAATCCTTGTTTTACACAATAGCAAAGATACTGCATTATCTACGAAGAACAAGATAGACCAGCATTTTGATTCAGTGAAAGATACCCTTCATTGCTGGAAAAAAAAGCATTAATAATTATAAAAGTCCCTCTGGAATGGAGGTGTTATTCTATTTAATGCAACCATTACTAAATATTCATGCACGGGATATCCACTTTGCAAATAAGGGGAAAATATAACCGGTAGTATTTCTAAATAAAAAAAGCTATAATGTGACTGAAGTATTTGTCAATTGTCTGCTTTAAATCAAATATAGAATAGGCTCCTTTCAGGGTGCAATGGCATAAGAACAGTGTTAAAAATAATCAATAACACATCTATAGCAGCATTATTATTTTTTCATGATAAAACTGTAAATTGTTTCTACTTAACAAGCAAATATATACCCCATCACTGGTCTCTAGGTCACAAAAGAGGGTTACCCTGTCACCATCACTGATTTCTGAAAAATGTGACATGTATTTAGTTGTCAGCTCCTATCAGCAGCATTCACAAATCAACATTGCAGCAAAGCACACCATTTTGTGCTCTTTTTGAAGATAATTAGAGTTCCCTTTTGTTGCAAATAAGATGTAAAACAGCTATAACTGCTGGGGAATGTGATTAAAGTAACCTCTATAGAACCCCATTATTTTAGACAGATTCCTTCAGATGCATAATTTCCCCATTTTAAGAAAACATAATGCATGCATATAAAATTCAAATTGTCGAGACACCTTGAACAAAAATTAGTTTCTCTATTAAGGCATTCTTAGTAGCTGGTTAACATGTAAAACTCTTAAAGTGTATTTTAAAATAATCATGAAATAATAGTGCATGTCACTGAAGGTAAACATTTAACAGAGTCTTTCCTCAGGAAAGGGTATATCAAAGTTTTACTTAAATAAGTTCTATGGAGAAATATATGAGCATACATCATAGATAAACTATATTTTGGAATAGAACAGCTCCATATATTATAAAATAACTTTTTACACACATTGGTGGGTAGCTATTCAGTAATAACTGAATTCTTTTAAATTCTTTTTTCCAGATTGCACTTACAAATGGCTGGCTATGGGGCAAGGGACAGAACAGCTGTTAGCTGTTTTCTGATTCCCTTTAAAATTTGAATTAGACATGAACAAATATTTTTTGAATCATTATACTTTTATAAGAAATCGGGATAGTATTCAACGTTACTAAGGAAATTGGACAGTGCTACAAAATACATGGCTCACATATCCTTGGGAAGACCATAGTTTCCTATCTCTGGCCCATATTATCACTTTAGTTATTTTGCTGTAAGTATTTGTGACTGTATCTGCATGACAGTTTGGTGCAGTGGCTTTAGGTACCATGCTATGAACAGAGAGACTGTAATTTCCAGTCCTGTCTTATGTATAAAGCTAACTGGGTGACCATGGGCCAGTCATTTTTCTCTTAGCCCTAAAAACTCACTTGAAGACTCTGCTCACACACAAATGCATACATGCCAAGATATATCTATAGACATACAGATCTATACATGCACAGACATACATTGATCCAGCCTCAGGTTGTTTTGTGTGTATATAAATATTTTGTAGCCAAAATTAGTACATGCTACCACAAATAATATTCATATTACTACCATATTTGGCCTGAAAAAAAATCAATGAAGCTTATTGATGGCAGCAATGAATAACTGAAGTATTTCAGCTTTTTGCTTCCACCCAGTAGCCTTTGCCACACAACTATAGGAACCCTAATTCTTGAGGATAAAGGTATGCCCAGAGATCTAGAAAATCTTTTGTTGATGATGTGACTTACTGTGTGTATCTACATCCTTCAATTTCAATGCAGAGAAAATATTAAGAAGCATGTGCTTTCTATGTTAAGGAATTCAAATAGAAGATGCATCATGTATTTTATATGATTTGGGGAAATAATCTTGAAGGGTTGATATATTACAACACAATTGCTCATCTAGTGACCATTATTTTTATCAAACAGGCCTAAAATAAAATTCTTACTCTACTCCATGGGGTGTATCTGTATCAACAGGAAATGTTATTAAAGAAGCTTACAAATGAATAATCATGCCCAACAACTCACAGCGGCAATCTCAGCAGGATTGTGTAAGAAACGAGGAAAGTTTTGAAGCCGTGGACTGATTAGGGTGAGTCTGATTCTCTGTCAGGAGAATGTATTGTGCAGTAATCCCTCGGGAGGCAGAATTTTCACCTGAAAAGAAACAGCATTATGAACAGTACCAAGTGTGGCTTGCAGGACACTGGTCTTATTAAGAACTAATGCTAATTTTCACACCATCTCCTGCTGAACTGGAAGTCAGTTTACCACTGGGTTTGTTAATTTACACAGGACACCATTATCTTTGGTTGGTCTTAATGTTTCTGAGTAGAGGTCATTAACTGCTGGGTTCATTATTATCCAGCATGAATTACATATACTATCACAGAAATACAGTTTTCCATACTCTTCATTTCTCCATATGTGTTTCTTTAAAGATGATATTTAATTTTTGTCACTTCTGTTCACACAGAGTCAGGTCTACGATATGATTTTTTTTCTTGCCCTGTCTGTCTTAAAATAAGTAATATAATTATAAATGGAGGGTAATAATTCTGAACTCCATGCATAAGAACTGAAATATGTGATAAGATTAACATGATGTCTTTTAAAATAAAAGTATATTGTAGAGTTGCTCAAATTTCTCTGGTCCCCTCCCTGCTGCCGCCATTTGCTAAGCTTGTAATGTAAGTTGTTTGTTCCAAAGTTGAGCAAGGAATAGGGAGGAAATATGCTAGATATATAAATTGGGAGATGAGAGATTTCTACAAAGGATTTTGAGAAGCAGCAGTAGACGTTTCAATTGGTTGTCTATTATTTCTTATTGTTTATTTATTTTATTTTACAAAACCAAAATGTCAAAACCAAACAACAACTAGAACATAAGCATGCAGCTTCACATTGTATCCCATCCTGACAAAAGGGTCTATAAACTTGCCTCCCAGAAGTGGGAGTTATAAGACTGCCATCTTCACCATAATGTTTCAAAGAAAAATGGGGGTTGGTCTTTAATTGGCCAATAGATTTTTTTAGCAGGGGTTCTTCTATTGCTTTCTTGGCAGTAGATGCCATGGTGAGGGAAATACCCCCTCATCCAAAGTAATGTTTATTACTGCTTTGATTCAACCTTCTGATATCTTCTCACAAAAAAATATTGAACCAGCTATAAGTGGTAGGGTTCCAGATAAGAACTAACATCACATGAATGGAACTAATTGCACAGAATCCCATGTACTTCCTAAACACTTACAATCTCAATATTATCCCAGATCATTCACAAGTTGAAGGACCAGTAATCTTCATTGGCACTGCCCAGCTAGTGTCTGTTTCATCTCAGATCTCAATAGTTTTGTCTGCCAAATTATGTGAAAAAAATTCTCAGTAATAAAATAGACTTTCAAATGCCCCTGACCTTCTATAAATGAGGACTATTCAACTTTAAAAAGACCATTAAGCACAACTCAGCAGACCTAATTTTGATTATCAGTGTTTGGTTAATTTTATGATGTGTCTTCTTACTGTGGCACTCTAGGCATCTCTTGTGTCACTTTATCTCCTGAGATCTTCAGTAAGTCCAGTGATATCAATGGATTTGTGAATAGGAATAGGCTACTCTGAACAACTTAGTTCCCACTCCAGATGTCATTTTAATCCATTGGATGACCAAGGTCTCAACTGAATTGCCCCAGATGCTTGTGAAACTCCCCAGAGCTCACTGAAAATTGATGTAATCCATTAGGCACCCAAAGAGGAATAATCTAATATTATATGTCCTTTCCCACTATGGCAATCAGAAAGGGATCTCATAAAATGGAGTGAAAGTTGATGCTATACACTGTTAAATAATGTCAAATCTGCCCTAAGATAGAAATAATTTGTTGTATCATGTGACAGTCCTTAACAAATGATTTTGCTTGCTTGTTTAAATAAACAAATAAATCTGTTAGCAATCTGTTGGATTTAGGAGAAAACTAGGAAGTATATTCAATAGCTTGGGATTTATGCTTAAATAAACCCATTTCCATAAAAATATTAATTCGTTTTACTTAAATTGAATCAACCAACAATACTCTTCTCATATAAGTAGTATTATATTTATAATAGCAGGAAATACTTTTGTGTCTCTGCATGATAGCTTTAAAAAAGATGTGATTTATTTATTTATTTATTTAATGCAAATAGTTACAGAAGGTAAATTGCATAGGCATATACAAAGTATGTTTTCATGGTAGCATGGCACCATGGAAAAATAATATAACATAATTGCATCATAAATTATGCTTTTTGTAGACTAGCAGTTAAAAAAGTTAAAAGAGATATTGTTTGCAAAATCAGAGTTATTTTTCTTTGCAATTGATTTCAGTACAGTGCTATATATATATTTAAGGAATTGCTTCTCTTTTTGTACTAGTGAAGGGGAGACGGTTGTTTTTTTTAATCTCTTTAAAAACTTTTAATGCTCTGATTGCTGAAAGTTGTTGGAATTATCAGAATCTATAATACTTGAACCCAACCAATTAGTGTCAATGGTTTCAACACATTCTTGCCCCCCCCCCACCTTTTACACAGGATTTGTGGAATTTATGGTGCAGATACTTAGTATAGTCATGTGTATCACACTCATTTTTTTGTCCTTTGACAATATAAATCCTTATTTCATTCATAACTTGTACACTTGTAAAATGATTCATAACATGAATTTGGAAAGAAGTAAATTTCATAGGATTCTGTCATACTTTTTTTTAATTGAATCAGGCCCAATTCTCAGAGACTGTCTGGACAGGCCTGGGGCTAAGACTATAATCCCTCCCGAATGGTATGAATGTTGTGTTTTACTTATGTATTGTCTTATATGTTAAAAGTTTGTTCTCCCCCCCTTTTTTTTGGTTGTGAGCCGCCCTGAGTCCCCCCAGGGAAAAGGGCGGCATATAAATAAACTTACAAATACAAAATTACAAATACAAGATCCTGAAGGTTTTTGGCAAGGTTTTTCAGAAGTGATTTGCCATTGCTTCCTTCTTAGGGCTGAACTAAGCAAGTGGCTTTGTCCCTAAGTGGAACTAGAACTCATGGATCTCAATTGTACAGATAAAACATTATCATCTCTGTGAATACAAAGTAATTCAATACTATACAAAACAAGTATACAAATGATAAATTAGCAGTAACAGTTTCTTCGCCAGCATATACCTGATTTCGTTCTTTCAGTACAATATTTCCCAAAAGAGATAAACTAATTTATTGTTGGTTGATTCTTATTAATAAACCATAACTCATATTGGGATTGCTTTTAATGATGATAATATATAATAGCAATTGAGAGCTTCAATCATAAAAAATAGTTTATACTTCTACAATACATCTACTGTGTGTATCCATCTACACACAGTCAATTCCAAAGTGACTCTGTGTGTTTGGTTATTTAAAAGTTATTCAAATTTTAAAACATCATGGAACCTTACAGAACAAATGATGCTTGTGTAGCCTTTTCTCATGTCCTTCAGATGATGCTTTGGCACTAAATTTCCCAGAACTTCTAATAGATGGAATGTTGGCTGTACACTGAATAAAAGAGAGGCCATTTATTTTGTTGCAATCCTCTATTATGTTTCAGGAGAATGCCCACCCTCACTTCCCCAAAGTTGATATTTCTTCAGATTTGGGTTTGTTAGTTTGTTCATTCAATTTATACTTTAGTTTCCTCTTCATTTCTCTTATTTAATTAACAATATTTATGGCCTTCCCATTTTCCCGTTTTAGTAATTTTGGCTTGTTGTGATTGACCCACAATAGGCAGTCTGAAGCAGATCTGATGTTTGATGCACTGCTCCCAGCAACCCAACTAGGATGGTCAATGTTGAGGGATGTTCTGGAGAACTATAGATTCCCCACTTGCTGAAAGGTCTACAATTTCAGGAGTTTTGCCTGTAGCAATTCTGAACATCCAAATGATGCCCAGTTTTTAGTTTAACAACTAAAATTTCCCATAGAACATGTAAGTGTTGCTACTATTCCTTAGCAAAGCCTCTTGAATTTTGGATTAGGCAGAAAGTCATTTATAATGACAAAATATTGTTTAAAAACCTTGTTAGATATTTTTTATGAAAACTTCAGGAACTATAGTATCTCAAATCCTTACTCATATTGATCCTATAAATATATTGTGCAGCACAGTATGTATTGGTAGAGCAACATAGTTTCATAATTTGAAATGTCATTTCAAAAATACTAAAAATCAAAGATATTCTGAGACTATGTTCTATAGTGACTGCTGAATTTGTATATACAGTATATGTTTTGGTTAATTCAGGGGCTGATATCTGGAAAGCAAAGATTCAACAGTCAGTATTACCTTGTGAGCTAAGATTGCCACAGAACCAGATGACACTTGTAAAAGAATATATACATGCAGTAAGAGATTGAATTGCTTACAAAATGAAAAGCTAATTTATGTTTTATTTGGGACAGTCTCTACACCAGGGATGTCAAACTGGCGGCCCACAGGCCAGATGCATTATATGCAGACCACACCCTCCCTAACTCCCCGAAGGGAAGAAACATAGCAAAATGTCACATGACAGCAACGCGATGCCCTGAGTTTGATAGTCATGCTCTATATTTTCTCTCTATCCTACAGAAAAGCAATTTTTAACTTTGACCCCAATTTTCTCATCTGAATAGCTGAGTCACAATGGATTTTTTTTTACTTCACAAAAAAACAAAAACAAATGAAGTTCTACATTTCTGATCATTTTCACTGCAAATATCTACAAGTTGTTTACCAACTTCTCTGAGTTCTACTTTGAGGGATATTCTGAGTGTTCTTGGCTATATAAGTCCCCATAAATATTCTAATTATAACTGTAGATCAGCTCTTCCTGCCATGTTTCCTCAGCAATCTTGTTAAAATGCTTGTAGTCTCAAAATCACATTTTCAAAATAGAACATTCCATATGCTTATGCTTACCTATACCTTTTAGGTGTAATGCCATTTATGCAATCCCATATGTATAATAATAACTTTGTCCCAGTAACTGTAATCATCAATTCATTCTTCTAGTGAGAAACTGAGGCTTGCACCTGTGAACAGTTCTGCTCATTTTCATGATTGAGGAGGATAGCATGGGAACACCTGCCTGCCCCAAATCAATGTGCACCTGTTCCTACCTCTAAACTAAAGGGTGGATATTGTCAGGTTCTGTCTTCCCCACCTGTGAAGCTGGGGAACTTGATTACCTGTCTATCTCTGCCATGTGGACCACTGAGGTGAGCAGCCTAAATGTTTCTGCTGGCAGATTATAGGCAATGCATAGATGGGCAATGGCCAAGGCAGAAAAAAGCAGGTGCTTATTGATGGAAAAGGGATGAAGGGATTTGTATGCACCATGTGCTGCCAAGGATGGGTAGAGTTCTAAATTTCTTTGGGGCAGGTGACATGGTTTGGATGAAGTGGTGGTGAATTCTGGTGTGCAATTTTTATAAAAAATTCTATCTTGGCAAAATAAGTTTCTACTTTGTTTTCTCTTACTGCCAGAATGTTTAAGAATTCCTTCAGAGTTATACTTTTTGGAGTTTTGGAGTTTGTAATGGCGGTGGAATGAACTGGCATTGCCAACATTGGTTTTGAGATATACTGTAGACTTCTTTTCCTTGTTTTTAAGTTTCCCTAATAGATTAGATCTATGAAAAGCCCAGCGGGAGGAGTTACCCGATGATGCTTCCTCTTAGAGATATATATTTGCCTATTCTTATTCACCACCACAGTATTAAGTAAGTAATAGAACAATCAATCTATGAGCATTCTGAACTTCTAGCAATTTTTTAAAATTAAATTGAGTTCACATGATAGATCAAGTTGGTAGGAAAGTTTTTACCAGAGCATTACCTGAAAACCATGAAGGTTTGGAGAGCTCAAAATTTGGTACTTTATGCACTTTGTGATTTTTAAGGCGAAACTGCTATTTATTTACTACATTTATATTCTTTTTATCCAGAAGGTCAAAGCATGGAGCTATTTTCCCCTTTTTTATATCTACAACAGCAACCCTGTGCAGATAGACTTGGAAAGAAAATTAAAGTAGATCAATACTCTAACCACTATACCATATTGATTCACAAATTGCATTAATTAGTAGCACATGGGAAACCTTTTTCTTTTTCTTTAAGATAAAGACTTCTTAACGTGGTAGGTGAAAGAAGCAAAAACTGAATTTGTGGTGCTATTAGTAATATATTTTACTAACTGCTAGCTGGTGAGCAAGTGGCTATAGTTGGGTTTGACATAAGGTGCTAGGAATTCAGGAAAGAAGGGTTGCTTTCCAAATTAAGATCTACTAGAGAAGAAGTTTTGCCATTTAGGATCACAAAGCATGTCTTTTCTGTTGTGGTCCTGTCCTTTGGAACAATATTTTACCCAATGTCATTTCTGTATCAATATTGGCATTTAGAAAAGTTGCTAAGATGGGTTGGTTTGAACAGCTTTTGGTGACCGATAAATTGAGATCTTATTCTTCAGAAGACCCTTGTTTACTTTGATGTTTTTGTGAATAGGAAGCCTCTGTTATTAGGTCTTGTCTATGTTATATTAATGTTTAGGGGTTTTTTGAGCAGGTATATTATTTATAAACTTAACAAAGCTACAATTATTTGTAAGCAACATATCAACTGCAATAGATAAACAAATCAGGTACAGATCTTGAGAGTGCTGAGACCCACAAACCATCTACTGTGCTATTGACTTATAAATCTTTTCCTCTCACAAATTTTGTACTCTCTCCATACAGTTATGAAAAAGAGGAGTAAGGGGGATTGAATATTGATATCTACTCAACACAAAGGTATGATTTTAATAAAACAGCACTGAAAATCAGCAAAATTGCTGGAGCCGTGCAGATATGTTTAACAGAAGCATATTGCTGAACCAATTACCTGAAATTATGCCAGTGGTAAAAAAAAATTGATTGCCAGGGGATGTATCAGTTTATGCATGGTACCTTTAATTAAGAAGTTATAAAAAAATCTATTCCAGTTGACACTGTCTGTGAAAGAAAATAAACCCTTTGATATAATTGTATGTCCAGTAAATTGCAATGGTTTTAAAACTTACCTAAGATGAGGGAAAACTGCTTTCATCCACGAGTACAAAAATATCTGACCCAAGTCAATTGGCAAACATGGATAATGATATCATTTTTTTTCTTTTTTTCATATGCAGAAGAACTTTGCAGGAAACACTGACAGGATGTTGATAGAAGATGAAAGTTAAATACTATTTAACAGCTTGGAACATTGGAAGGTATACTTTTATCTCTCTCTATTTTTTTTTTAAAAAAGCAGTGGTTACTTTTATATATGTGTATCCTAAATCTCTGGAAAGAAACCCTTAACCTGTGTGAAATTGCATATTAGATTTAGCAAGCAGATTGCCTTATTTCCCACCATCTAAATTTGTCCAAACATTGGCCTTTATGACCCTTTCTGGTATTTATGTATAGTAGGCAAATGTAAGCTTAATTTCAAATGTCCTGTGGTTACATTGACTTATCGAATGACAAGAAAAGTTCACCTCATCCTTAATTGGAAGACAACTTTAAGAGGGAGTCAGACAGAGATAGAATAAAGATCAGACAATATATATAATAAACACTGCTGTTAAATTACTGGAGATATGCTGAGAATCAATTTTTAACTCAAATCATGTACAAATTTGATGCTTACTGACACATTGCCCTCAAGTCATTACAGTATATAATAAAATATGCAAATTTAATGATAGCTTTGTTATAAATGATGAATTAAAGGGAACGGGAGTTTGGTAATAATTGTAATACCTATAATGAAACCATAATGTTAGTTTCCCTCCATTTAAGTTTGTTAATGTATTTATTTAAAACACAGTATTCGAAATGTTGACGGCACTTGCTGAATTCTAATGAAGGTCCTATTCTAGATATGAATAAAATATGATAGAAGAGTATCAGGAGAAATAATATATGTTTTCTGGTAAGTTAGTTTAATACACAGGAAAATAATTGAATTATTCTGTCCCTATCACTATATTATTCTATGTGCACAAATTAAGGAAGGACTGGTTGCATGTCCTTTTACAAAGTTGAATAATTAGCCCACAGTTTCTGTTTTAGTGTAGGAATTTTAGTCTATTTCCACAAAAGACCTTAAACATTTATTGTTAAAATCCTGTTGGAGATCAATTACTTGTCTCTAGTTCTTTTTTCTTCCTTATTGTTTAACTGCATGGTGAACACTGCAGAACCATAGCTTTGTGACACAAGGCTGAGTTTAGGCGCACAGCCTGCAACAGAATGTCCATTGCAGATCTCCTTCCTTGATTTTCACGGATCTTCCATTTCCCATTCATTTCTCCATGAATGGCACAAATATAATAAAAGCAGAGGAATTGGCATTATAAGATCCATAGGTATAGATGGCCCACTGTATTCTACCTTGCATTCGCTTTCTTGCTATATGTCTTCAATGAATCTGACTGTTTGCCTAGAGCTACCATCTATTTTCTGAAAAAATCTGGAGGACCTTTAGCTATTAACTGAGCACTTGAGATCTCTTTACTGCTATGTTAGTAGTCAGTTCTTAGTCATCCAAAATCCGTAGTCTAAGTGTAGTCTACCCCCTACCTTCATTTTCTCTTGCCTGCCTTCAACTGCCATGGCCTGAAAGTGTTTGCATTATTGGAGAAAACTCCCCCCCCAACCCATTTGAAAAGTTTGTCCTGCACCCAGAGGTTCTAATTTCATCCCCAACCCAGTTCAGTATATGTTTCAATTATCATAGTCTCTCAAAATTCTTTTTAAGATTTTCAAAGTGAGAGAAGCTGTCTTGGGAATGAAGAGCTGTGAGGGCCCACTTTTATCAAGTGGGGACAACTGAGAACAAAGGACTGCTTAATGTGCTTAATTTTCATCCGAGTCAGAATATGCAGAAGCATATTAGACACAAGATTGGTCCAAGAAGGGATGAGTGTTTTATCTCACTATATGTGTTTGTGGAAGATCTTTATTTGTTTGTGATGAATCTGTACGGTGCAGATAAGAAAGAATGTTTCTTATAATCTTGCAGGTTTGCTTGTCAGACCTTGATAGTTACATACATCTAAATATAATTTCAATTGCTGGAATGCTTTCTCACCATTCTGGTTAGGGATTGGCAAGGCAAGGCTAGAACACATCTCACGTTGGGTATTTGAGATTAAATATAGAGTATTTATTTATTAAATTTGTTTGCTGCCCATCTCACTGCAAGGAAGACACAGCTGTGTCTGATTTGATCCAATTCAAGTAGTCAGTCTGATTTAGAAAATGGATTTGATCTGATCTGAAACATCAATTTGCACAATTGAGTTATGTATTGATTTATTAATTCTTTCATTCTTATATACCATCAAATCAATACAAACGTGTGGAGTCATTCATGGAGCATCAAAATGTCAATTTGATTTAAATGAAAAGGACTTCTGAGCATGTGCAAAAGTCCATTAAATCCATCTGGAGGCGTCTGATTCAAATGAAGGCTTAGAACATTTTTGACAATTCAAATCAGCAAATATATTAAATTAGGAGACTCAAGACTCCAATTGCTTAGGATCCTTTGAATCAAATCTCCAAAGGGAATAGTTTATGTAACAGTGGGTTTAATATATGTTGAAGAATGGTATAAACGAATACCTCTATATACAGATACATATTTATCATTTTGAGAGTGCCCTTTTTTCCCTACACTGAGTGGGGAAATCCATTTCTTTTCTATTACAAATGATTTCTACATACACTCTTCCTTTGCTGTTCTATGTTTACCAAAAATAAAAGGATCATATTTTAAAAGGGTTTAATATGTATTTAAAAACCGGACACTTCTTCTCTCTTCCCAGAGAATAAAACAAAGATCCTGTGGGGCATTGTAGTTGACAACACCTGTGATGAATTATTTGTAAATGTAATGAATTACATTACTAGGGGCATGTCAAATTATATGTCGATAATGAATTTTTGGATGCATCTGCTATGTAATTGTTCCCAGCGGACATGTATTCATCTTCACCTGGCATTATTTTCCTGATTTTGGTAGATTTTTTTTAATTATGCATTTTCGTCCCTATCATAATTGTTACCATGATCCCTGTTCCTTTGTTCTAATCAGGGCCCTTTAATGCTGTGCATATTCTGAACAAAGGAGGAGGAGAAAACACACACACAGGGATATTGGCTAAACAAAACCCTGGTCTTTATGTGTTACTGTGTAACAGCCTACTTGGCTTCAGAAGGTTGGGTGGTGTTGACAGGAAGATCAGTTGTTTTCCTGCTTCTATCTGCCAGCTGCTGCTGCAGCCTATTCTGAAGCACACAAAATGAATAAAAGTTAAAAGCTGTGCCGATGACAGATATGCTTGCATTGCTTTTATTTGGTCTATCTTGGATTTTTAATAAGGCAAATAAAGCAAATTGAGAGTGTAAACCAGCCTGTGTCTCGCCTTGACTTTTGTTATGGAAACATTCTCAATGAAACGATCTTTCGTCAGTTTATGAGACTAGAGAGCGCCCGTTTTGTGTTAGCCAAGTATACACAACTCTTCAACAAAAATAGTGTTTGCTATCCAGAGCTCAGTTCCACTTCACAAATTTATTCTGCGGAGGCAAACCTTGTCATTAATACCACAGCTCATGGATCAAAAGTCCTTCTGTGAATAATACAGTTGTTTCCCTATTTGATCTGAGACAGCTGATTGATATGTAGCCCAGGCCAAAAGAAGAATTCAGCTGAAGTACCAGAATTGAAGTTAATTTGCAATCTATTTTGATTCTAAACCTGCTGGGACATGGGATCTAAGGTCTGATTTTCACATTGCTTACTTCTAGTCTAAGCTGTTAATGTTCCCTGAAAGCCACCATAGTTCTACTTATATTGTACCTATATACTTATAACCTCAAGCCCAGGTAGTTCTCGACTTACAACAGTTCACTTAATGACCGTTCAAAGATACAGGGCCACTGAAACAGTGACTTATGACTGTTTTTTCACACAGCATTCCCATGGTCACATAAACAAAATTCAGATGCTTAGCAACTGATTCATATTGATATTGGTTGCATGTGACCATGTGATCCACCTTTTGCTAGCTTCTAACAAGCCAAGTCAACGGGAAAGCCAAATTCACTTAACAACCATGTTACTAAATTAACAACTGCAGTGATTCACTTAACAACTGTGTCAAGAAATTTCATAACATAGGACACTTCACTTAACAACTGTCTCACTTAGCAACATAAATATTTGACTCAATTGTGGTCATAAGTTAAGGAATTTCTGTAGTATATTGGAGACATAATTTCTAGACAATTAAGCAAAAGTATACTGTAAGTAAAGATCATAAAACAACTTTAATAGAGAGATGGTCTTAACTCAACCCACGCAAAAAATATCAATTTAGGACAAGTCAAAGATATTTCATTACCTTTCAAGGTATTCATGATGAGATGTTATGAAACATCAAGATTTGTAAAATCTTTTAAAAAACCAACATATGCTATGCTTAATTATTACTGCTGTTCAATCGCAAATAACTACATAATGAAATTTGATTAGAACAGTTTTAAGGTTCAGGTACTGAAATGAATTTAATTGAATGTTATGATATAAGATTACATTAAAAACTATGGATTAAACTGGGTTTCTTTCCAAGTAAATGTGTTCAGCTTTAGGTGTCAAACAATTCCCTTTGAAATATAGATCTATGTGGATTTCATGATTAAAAATAGATATTGTAAAAAATATCTTGTTATGAAGTATGCCTCTTTTCCATCCTCCTTATGAAGTCCTATAGGAAATGTAGCTTTCTGTATATGTACGTGTATACATGTTCCTTCATAGATTCCCCAAATTTCTTTGGTTCATGCAAACAGTGCTGGGAAAAAATATCACTGGTAGTATCTGATTAATTTTGCTGTTGTTCTTTGCTCTTCTGAACCCTCTTTTCAAATAAATGTCGAATAAATGCTATATGACAGTGATGGCAAACCTTTTTGTAAAGGCGTGCCAAAATTGTGCATGCTTGTGCTATTGCATGTGCATGCACGTGTGCCCATACCCACAATTCAATGTGTCCCACCCACCTGCGCATATGTATGCAACCCCACGCATGTGTGCGCAACACCCCATCCCATGCGGGAGGGAGTTTTTGCCCTCCCCAGTCTCTGGAGGCTTTCCTGAAGCCCGGGGAGGGCGAAAATGGCTTCCCCGACCCTCCGGAAGGCCGAAAATCAATGCCGGAGCTGACGGCTCATGTGCCAGCAAATCTGGCTCCACGTATCACCTGTGGCATGCGTGCCATAGGTTCCCCATCACGGCTATATGACATTGGAACTTTTAATTGATTTTTACTGACAAGCAATTAAATGGTAGATATTTTTAATGCAACAGTATGATAATTTTAGAAAAACCTTGCTGGTTGACAGAATAAAAATTATAATTATCTATAATTCTTTGTTCCAGCCCCATAGAAGCAAATGTTTGTGAGAAGAGTTGATCTAGCAGCCCCCAACCTTTTGGTAACCAGGGATCAGTTCTGTGGAGAGATGTTTTTCCATGGACCGGAGGGGCTGTGGTTTCATGTGCTGGCTACATCCCATGGATGGGGCTTTGCTTGTTTGTGTGGCCCAGTTTCTGGCATGCTGTGGATTGGGTTTTGGACACCCCTGATCTAGTAGACATGCATATGAGTAAAAATGGCCTCTTCTCCATTTTGCCAGCAGGGCCATTCTTTGAGTAAAAATCTCCTTTTTGAGGAGATTTTTGAGGAAGTCACTGTTATCAGAGTCAGTTTGGTCCCTAACTTATCCTTTAGTTCATATTAAACTTAGTCAGAGAGACAGTTGAGGTGTCAGGCTAGAAACTGGGAGGTTGTGAGTTCTAGTCCTACCTTAGACATAAAACCAGATGGGTGGCCTTCAGCCAATTATTTTTTTGTCACCCTAGAGAAGGAAGCAATGGCAAACCACTTCTGAGGGGTGTGGGGAGAAAGCTTCCCAAGAAAATTGCAGGAAATTGTCCAGGTAGAATCTAATAATCAGACATGATTGAATGATAAGGGGGAGAATGTCTTAGTCAAGACATCTGTAATTACTATTGCAATTTGATTGAATAACTGGATCAAATAAATTTCATCCACTCTACATGCCTAAGCAGACCACTGGAAAAGAGATGGTAATTGTTTTCTGTTGTTACTTGGGGCCTGGGGATTGTAGTGTATCATCTAGTTTACATTTTTTTAAATTTATTTTGGGTGTATTTAACTTTTGTTTGCCTTGGTTTTTTATGTTTGGCCAAATAAATGTAATCACACAAACAGAATCTATTTTGATTTGAGTCAATCCTTCAGTTTTATAACCTTATATGAAACTGAAACGCCCCCTAATTGAGTGACATGCTGCCTGCAGTCTTTTGAATTCTAGAGTCAATGGGCCGAGGTTAGAATTTAAAACTACAAATTTTTTGCCAAAAACCATCCAGTCAAAATTTGCAGCTTCATTTTCTTAGCAGGCATACAAAGATAGCTAGACAAAATTAATGGGTTTGTGGTTCTTGTGGGAAATATTTCATTACTTTTGTTCACGGCTCTATGTCAATGACTTTGATGTCTTTATTTCATGTATTCTTTCTAATATCCATAGCTATTTTAAGAGCTATAATGCTATTATATTAGTCTGAGGTGTTTGGGTGAAAAATTACATGGGTCTCATTTTAACTCATAATCTATCAACCTTTTATTTTAATGATGCTTGTAAAGTAACAGTATTTGGCAGGCAAGGTATGAAAAGTTAACTTCCTTAGGGTTTGGAAGTTTGAAAAAAAATCGAAAATAATCAAGAGCAATCTATGAATTACCTCTCTTGCTTATGTGCAGAGTCTAAACTGTAAAAATAAATAATATAGAATTTGCACAAGGCTACTATACACTTCAGAGTCACTGTTTATGTAGTGAACATATTAGGTCAGGATCAATGGCTGATGCAGAGCTGGAAAACTTTCTCTAAAATTCTGAAAATTATAATACCATCTTTACAATTGGAAATTGTGTCCTACCCTTTCCAGTGAGGATTAAATGTGCATTGGTTAGCTGGGAAGGGCTGGGGTGCTACATGCAATCTACAGCCTTAATGTTGTCTATTTAGCGTCCAATGAAGAACTCTGGAAAATTGTTCATATAAAATGGTGGGACATTAGATTGATTTAACTAGGCATTGCCCCATGCCAAACAGTATGGAAATTATCTATATCTATATCTATCTCTACCTCTACTTTTATCTCCATGATGTCAGCCTCTGTTTCGCTACTTGCTTTCGGCTGCCATTGAAACAGGGAGGGGGAGGCATGGTATTTGGGAGGGGAAGTTTTCAGTACAGGAGTGATTGTAAAAAGGGAGTTTTGTTCTCACCGTCTACTGCACATGCTGAAGATAGTGGATCTGCCGCCAAGGCCAACTGTCCGGCATACCAACCTGATGATGCTTTTTGAAGATGAAACCCACATGACACTTGAGGTGTGTGTGGATTGGACTATGGGATGGGGTTACCAGGGGGAGGGAGTTGGGTCACATATTGATATCTATGATTACGTGCGCTTTTGCCTCAGATCTTGCTTTGCTTAGTTGCTATCTACTCATAACCAGTAAAAGTACTCTTAATTCTTCAAAATGGAGTTGAGTGGTTTCTTTCTTGGTTACTGAGGGAGGCTGCCCTGACACATCCATTCATCCATCTATCCATCATCTCTCTCTCTCTTTCTTTTTCTCTTTCTCTCCCTGTCCTTCCCTCCATCTATCCATCCATCTATCCATCCATTCATCTATCAACTATCTATCTATCTATCTATCTATCTATCTATCATCTATCTGGTTGAATTATATAATATATAAATCCTAAATTGCAACCTACCTGTATTGCAACCTATTGCTACTCCAACTCGATTCCTTGTAGATGGCTGGTTGAAAGTCAGTTCCAACAATCGGAAGAACACCAAATTGCAGTATCTGAGGTTGGTGATATATGGGAGGCATATTGAAACAGGTCATCATAAGTATAACATCTCAGAGCAATCCCATTTTTTCAGACCTAATATTTTTATTGAGGTTGGTTGATTTATTTAACTTAAAGTTGTAAGTATGCAGAATTATTTTTTAAAAATGCTCAGCAATGGAACATGGTAGGCTTTTTTCATTAGGAGTAGAGGAAAAAGTAAATAGCCATGAGCAAGGAGAAAGAACTACCAAGACAATGATCAGGTAATAGAGAACAGAGATAAGAGTGGGAATGCACTGAGTCTATGACTATGTCTGAATTTCAGACATGATTGTCCCTATTTCTCAGAAAGAGAAAGAGAGGGAAACACATTTAGACTTGCAATTGTCTGTTTCTTTAGCTTTACACCGAAAGTAGTACTGACCTGCATGACATTGAATTCTTTGTCTACTTTCAGCTTTACACTGAAAGTAGTACTGACCTGCATGACATTGAATTCTTTGTCTGATTTCCCTTGAAGGGCTGACCTTGAATGCTTAAATTAAGTGTAGATCGCTGTCAGGATTTTTTTTTCTACATCCTATATTGTGAGACCTGTAATAAATAGGAAATGGGAGTTGAGAACTATTTTCCAATGTCTCTTTCATATATAATTCTAATTGTAGTACTAGTGGTTTTACCAATCTAACCATAGAGCACAAAATTATCTGCTACAATGTCTTACCTGTCAATGACTTCTTCAGCTTCAACTTCAATAATAAATGGGCAAACAATCAATACAAACTCAATTGCAGAAAATATGATTTCAGCAACAGAGTGGTCAACACCTGGAATGCTCTACCTGACTCCGTTGTTACATCCACTAACCCCGACAGCTTCAACCTTAAATTATCCACCGTGGATCTCACCCCATTCCTAAGAGGTCCATAAAAGGGGCATGCGTAAGCACACCAGCATCCTTACCATCCCTGTCCTACTGTCCCCATTTATTTGCACTATTTTCCTTGTTCATGTCCATGTTTAGACCTATAACTCTTATCTTGCACACGTTCAACAAACTAAATAAAAATAAATTAATTAATTAACACAACCTAAACTGTATGTAGAAAATGTCTATCATTCTAGATACTCATGAATGTATGAGATACCACAGAAATGTATATAGCTGTATTGCATCAAAAGCATATTAATACGTCTGAATAAAAAAACCTCTTTTCTCCAGAAGCAACACTTTCTGTTTTCCATCCTGTTTTGATTTAAAAATAGCTATGGTGCTGGTGTTCTCCATCTGCAAATATCCAGCATTTCCCTACATAGAGAATGATGCCACAGTGTGATCTAGGGTTGATTCAAATGGGAACACAAAGAAAGTTTGAGTGCTCTGCAATAAATTTGGCCTGCTTGTCACGCCAGCGTGTGTGTACATTTTTTTAAGATAGAGAGAGGAATAAAATGCAATGGAAGAATTTTCAGTTCAACAAATGAATGAATTTTCCAGCCTGCTATATGCTTTCTAGACATGCACAGATCTAGGTTGTAATCTGAAGATCAGATGATAAAGTTTTCTTTTCCTATTGTCTATTATGGAAAACCACCAATGCTATCTTTGTTTTTAATCCATAAAATAATGGATTAAGTGGAACAAATAAAGGAATTATCATCAAGTTGTTTCATTTTCCCAGTCATTTCAACTATGCCAATTTTTTATACACTTTGTTAGGGCATGTATCTTCAAAGAAATAATATAATAAGGTATAATTCAAATTCTTGTCTGTGGTGGTGCTATTCTTATTGTAGGGGTGTGATTATTGATTAAGGGAAGATACAAATTCGGAAAAGGAAGAACTGAACAAAGCATGGACTAACTAATTGAACAATAAATTTCTTAAGAACTGGAGAAGAGGATGTCACAATGTTTCAGATTTCTTTTCTTTATTCTAATTTTGGCTTAGTGGTATAAGCCATCTTCTTTTCTCATAGAAAAAGGATAACATTAAGTCTGTGTTTGAAGATAATATAGAAAAAAGGAGAAAATGTACAGCTCCCAAATCAACTTAACAAGGACCTTTAGATCCGGGGAGATCCTGGAAAAAATGATTAAGCTACAAGGAAAGACCATCCTGACCTATGAGGTACAAGATCTGGCCTTCATATTAACCCATATTGATATGTTTTTATAGATCCCTAAACACTGGAATTAGTATATATTAATTCTAATATTTTAAAAAGGGTAACAGGCTTGATACAGTAAGTATTCAACCAATCACATAATTATTATGTGTGAAATATATGCTAAGCACTTTTATGTAAGTTTACTGATTGGATGGTTTAAGAGAAGGTGCTAGCAGAGAAGCAAGGAGGCTTTAGAATTAACCAATCAACCTTTGATCAATGTTCTCTTACTTGGTAGGAAAATATTCTTGCCATCTACCAGGAACTCTCTTGGTTGCCTTCCTGAAATTAAAACTGACATCTGACTCAGTCCTTATGAAGAGGTTATGGAGGAAATTGTCATGCACATTAATATATTGCTGATTATTCTGTTTGGCCATCAAACATGAGAAATTCTATCTGCAGGTCAATATAATGTTATTTCTTTACTAATCTCTTCTCTAAAGTTGTATCTTTATCTCTCTAATTTTGACTTCATATGCTCTCTTAAAATATGAGTTACACCTTCCAATATTACACAATAATCTTACAACCATCTCTTATGCTGATAACACCATCATTCTCTGCCAGACTCATGTTAGACTTCATTGTCAACCTTTGGATTAACCTTCTGGACTCTACCAAAATATTTTCATAAGAAAAGATAGTTTTGTTTGTTTTGCAATTCTAATTGCTGTCACAACTGGAAAATTAATACCATTCATAATAAACAGATTAAGATTTATAAACATCTAAGAATTTATCTTCAGTTTGCTACTACCAGAAAGCAACTATTGTAGGAAATACTGCCCATGCTGGTTACAACAACAATGTTGTTTCTGCAACAGTTCATTATTTAGAGTAAAAGTCTTCTGTATGGAACATGAATTTGCATTTACAAAGATACAAAGACTTTAGAAACAATCAAAGTTTAGAGTAATTTCTTTTTGTGTTTTTCAAACCAGGCCAAAGGTATTTATTTTGCAGGAACTGGGCTACGCTTCTGTGGACTGAATTGGCTGAAATTCATTTTTCTGAGATGAAAACTTGGTTCATCAATCTTTGGTAATATGTTTACCTCCTCCTGGAAAAAATATGGGTAGCCAGAGATTTGTTTCACTCTGGTTTCTGACATCAATCCCTGCTAATTGTTGGAGAGATATGGTAGAAATAAAAAAGACAGTCTTTAATTTGGGAGTACAGAACAACAGATCGAAAATCTCTTCCCATTTATGTTACTAGTAGACCTTTCACTATTATCTTTCAATTATTTTGTCGATTTGATACAAGAGGGCATTTATATTAGCAATTATTTATTTTACCCTAAAGTTTATTCAAGAATGGTAGTAGTTAATAACACCCCATATCAAAACAATTTTTCCATGTTTGGATGAGGACATTAAGATGAGTTCTCCCATTGCCTTTCTCTTTATACCATACATGGCAATCTGAGTAAATAGTTCTTGTCCTTATGAAATGTACAGATTTGTCTGTCAGCCGTCCCAACTTGGTCAGTTAGAAAAGAAAGACTGTCAAGTCCATGATTAGTGAAAGTACACTTTACTAAAACCAAGTGGTCACAGTGAAGCAAATTTAATTTTTTTGCACCCAAAACATTTGTTTTGCCTTTTCCTCTCACTACCTGCTCCACTGGTTATCTTTAATTATCCAATTGCATTCAAACAAATTGTTTTGGAATGGTCCCTGGCTGACTGGTGTTGCATTCCATGGTGTGACCTTTGAAGGGCCGATGGATCTCATAAAATGGCACAAAGAGTAGTTTCAATTCGCCTTATGCTATCCCCCGCTTATTCCTCCCCACAGCTCCCACTTCCTGTTGGGTATAGCACACTGGTGTCTGACAAAGCATGGCTGCTGCAGCAGGTTGGTAGTCCTGACACTAACAACCAGATTGTATGCAAATAAATTCAGTGAGATGTTTCCGAAAGTTGCCAAATTCTAAACAATTGCAATTAGAACATTGATTTGAATTATGCCCAGATTTGGTTGCATAGCTGTTTAAGCTTTGTGTAAAGAACCTCCAGTGTCATTAATTTCTGTTCTCCTCCTATGTCAATTTCTCATACAATACAATAGCAGAGTTCAAAGGGACTTGCAGGTCTTCTAGTCCAACCCCCTGCCTAGGCAGGAAACCCTATACCATTTCAGACAAATGGCTATCCAACATCTTCTTAAAGACTTCCAGTGTTGGGGCATTCACAACTTCTGGAGGCAAGCTGTTCCACTGATTAATTGTTCTAACTGTCAGGAAATTTCTCTTTAGTTCTAAGTTGCTTCTCTCCTTGATTACTTTCCACCCATTGCTTCTTGTTCTACCCTCAGGTGCCTTGCAGAATAGTTTGACTCCCTCTTCTTTGTGGCAACCCCTGAGATATTGGAACACTGCTATCATGTCTCCCCTAGTTCTTCTTAAACTAGACATACCCAGTTCCGTGGCACGACAAAACCGCGCTACGCAAAATAGCGGAGATTAAATCGCGTCACTAAAGTCGCGACGTCATCATCGCGCGTCATCACCGCGGGGACAACAGCGCGGTGACAGAAGGGCGTTCTACATGCTTCGTTCTTTGCCTCCAAAGGTAGCCCTCCTCCTCCAGCTGATAGCGGCAGCAGGCACGGGGCAAAGCGGGCTGCCCAGCAGCAGCAGCCCACGGGAAGGGTCCAGCTCAGCCGCGGAGGGCAGCAAGAAGCCCGCGGGGGGCCCGAGCAGGGCCGCCGACGCTGGCGGCGGAGGAGGACGCAGCAGCGGCAGCGGCTGAGGCTCTCCCGGGGCCGGCGAAGCGGGCTTGCCCGGCAGAGGCAGGCCGCCCTCTTCTTCCTCAACAACATCTCCTTGGATGGGCGGCCGCCGCCACCGGGCAAGCCCGCTTCGCCGGCCCCGGGAGAGCCTCAGCCGCCGCCCGCCCTGCCTCTTCCTCCTGGGGAGGCGCCGGCGGCGGAGGCCGCCCGTCCAAGGAGATGTTGTTGAGGAAGAAGAGGGCAGCCTGCCTCCGCCGGGCAAGCCCGCTTCACCGGCCCGGGAGAGCCTCAGCCGCCGCCGCTGCCGCGTCCTCCTCCGCTTCCTGATGCCCCCCGCGGCTGTGCTGGACCCTTCCCGCGGGCTGCTGCTGCTGGGCAGCCCGCTTTGCCCCGTGCCCGCTGCCGCTGTCAGCTGGAGGAGGAGGGCTACCTTTGGAGGCAAAGAACGAAGCATGTAGAACGCCCTTCTGTCACCGCGCTGTTGTCGCGGCGGTAGGGTCGTTTTTTTATTAGCGCTTCGGACGCCGCGGATTTGCCTCCGCACTTTTGTCGGCGCGGATAAGGGCATCGCGGTTTTGTGGTGGAACCACCCAGTTCCTGCAACTGTTCCTCATATGTTTTAGCCTCCAGTTCCATAATCATCTTGAAGAATTGGCTTGTACTATATTATTACTTTTGGGAATTTGTCCAGGTATAAATAAAACCTAATCAAATTAATAAACATACAGCCCAGAAGAAGATAGTCACAAAATAAAATAAGAATAAAAAATAAAACAGTAAATGATAGTGTCTTACCATTTTTTAGGATTTTAAATCCTTTTTTTTTAATTTAACTTTTTGGAGAAGATACATAAACAAATGCAAATAGAGAATAGAAAACAGGTTAAAAGAAATAAGGCATGAATAAGTAAATGAGGGATATAAAAATATCTAGGAGGTTATAGTTTCCTGATATATCATTACTAAATTATGAATGATTGAATATAATATTTATTATTTATTTATTAAATATATGTTCTGACCATCTCACTGGTAAAATAACCCCGGATGGCTTATATACACATTACTTTGAATGACCAAAAATCATTATTAAGCTTTAAATATGGATTACTATTAAGAACTGAGTTCAGTGCAGTACAAATCACCAGCTAACATTTTATATCATATAATAGAATGAACTAAAATAAAGAATCTCTTCTGCTTTAAACATCCCACATAACATCCCATTTAAACTCTACACATAACTATCATCACCACCACATTTCAGATTGAATACAAATCATCCATGTATCAAGATATAATGCAGAACTTATTTCCACTTTGAATTAAATTATTTACCATATTTGCATTGAAAATGGCAGCATATTCCCACAATTTGGTCAACATTATTCTTCCAATTTGTTTGATGCAGACATGAGTTCTAATGGAAAGATTGTTCTTTTTGTATTGCTTCATAGTATAACATTAGGACCCGCCTATTGGGAATTTGGGGTAGGAGGGTGTATTAAAATGCTAAATAATGTCATAACAAAGTTCAAAATCCATTAGCAATGCAAAGTTTTAAATTTCCTCTCCATCTGTCAATAGTATATAAAAATGCTTATAGGCTCCTATTTGGAGGATAATATAGCCACCAGAAGCTGATAGCATGACAATTTAAAAGTAAGCAATTGCAGAGATCACAATTTTTAATGAGAAAAATCATTCATAGATTTTTTTGCTTTATTGGGGAATTTTCAGTACCAAAAGATGTTGCCTGAATGTGTCTAAAATTAATAGAAGAAGAATGAAGTGGCTCAGTTGACAAAAGCTGCAATGAAATAAATGCCACTTTCTTGATTATGATAAACCAATTAAATCTAATTTCTGTTCTGTTTTCATACATAAGCAACAGCTGTACACGCTATCCATGAGTAATTAATTGCTTCCAACTGCCTGCCAGTGAAAATGATAGTTCTTTACATTGATGACACAACACAACATGTGTCCCTAAACACATTAGGGTTTATCATATGATTACACAATATGCCATAGGGATTTACAGAACAGGCAACAGATTTAGATCAGAACAGGAAAATGTGCAAGCTTTGTTCAACATGACTGGCAGAGGATGAATACAGCACTTCCTAGAGACATTACACATTCAGGAGCGGTGAGCACCAAATAGGATGTCTTAAAAACCTTTAGGCAGTGCCCGAACCTTCCCAAATTGCCATTAAAATGACAAGAAATACAGGTTGGGAGGTGGTGTGGTACTACAACCCGCCCCCAAGGACTGGGAAATATTAAGCCACTAGTGTTTTTAAGTTTTTCCTTTGAGTGTTTTCTGATGATTCCTCTTCAGTTGGATGGAAGTAGAAATGGCTTGGGTTTGTTTTTCTAAAGGCAAGGAACATCTCAATGAATCAAAAAGGATGGTACAGTACCTGCAGAATGAAAAGACAGGTTACAAACTGAAATAATTCAAAGAAAAGTGAAAGACATTCCAAAAAGCATCTTCAGAATTAAGTACAAATTTTTTTTTTAAACCCTCCCGTGATAGACTTTGAAAAATAAGGATCTGTTTAATCACTGTGTATGTTTTTATTCTCTTAATATGATTTGGTTGATTTTCTCCTTCTTGGAAAGTTTGTTATGAACATTAAGTAATAAGTACTTCGATAAAGAAATGGATGTTCACCGCATCACATAAATATGGCCATCTCATAACATTTTCAGGGGTGTTTTTTTTTAATACAAAAAGTTTAAAAAGGATTCTATGGACTAGTTAAGACTTTGTAGTTGTAGTGTTTCCCTTTTCTCTTCCTTTTCTTTTTAGCCCCTAACAACAATTGTGGGTACATGGAAAGGCCTTTACTCAGGACTTTACTCCACATTTCTGATGAAATGGAGTGAGGTCCATGAAAGCTTGTTATCTATGAAAACAGGTTTTACAATCCCTAATATGGCCAAACCCCTTCCTCTCTTGGATTATATTCTGAAATATAAGTTTATTTCTGTCAATATTAAGCAGCTTCATCCATGATCATTCTAGAGATAAGAAAGACATCTGACAAATCCACTGTGAAAGAAACACTAGGAAGAGAGGAAATCATCTTTTCCTTTTCCCCTCCACAGCAATATGAGTATCGGAATCCATATATATACCAATGAAAGCTGGAGAGAAACTGTGTGCAAATAATATTTATTATTTATTGTGCCTTCAGGTCAGTTTTTTTTTACTCCTGGTAACTGCCTAGATATCTCCATGTAAGATTTCAAAACTACTTTGACAATGCTTCCTTCTTAGGGCTGAGAGAGAGTAAATGCTCCAAGGGTCACCCAACTGGTTTCCTGCCTACAAGTAGGACTAGAACTCGGGGTCACTTAGTTTCTAGCCTTAACACCAAAAAGTGCCAGAGAAAAACCTGTACACATTTTTGGGCAGTGACTGCAATCCAACATAATTAATCTATTACAATCCATTCACAGCCGAGGTGGGTTGCTGCCAGTTTGGCCTGGTTCAGCAGAACCGGTAGTGGAATTCAGGCCTGGGTCATAGAACCCCAAACTGGTTTTCCAGTGTGTTCCGCCATGATTCTGTGCATGCGCAGAGTAATTATTAGTTAAATGTGCATGCACAAGCAATGCACAGATGACACACAGCAAATCAGTATTAACCGGTTCAGAAACCCACCCCTGATTCACAGGGAGCATCATCATCATCACTTTGCTCTCTTGCATATCCATGTTGCTTGTATGTGCATTTAGGGGCACATCTGCATGCAAATATCTGTCGTCGTCCCCAATAGCTACATGTTTTCCACTTTGCTCTCTATAAATTATGCTTGGTATAAACATATAAGCAAGTGCACTTTTGCTATTCATTATGCACTACAAACTCCATGAACTGCCACTTTCCAAGAATACAACTGAGGCCTAAGTCAGCATTTTTACAATATCATCTGTACTGGCAAAACATTAAAGGCTCAATATTTAATAAACATAATAAACATCCCCATGAAACAAATTGTTCATAAACTACCTGTTTAATTTTTCAGGGTTCCTGAACCACATATTTTCTTATTAGTAGCGAGCCTGCTGGGCTGCAGGATAGATAGGGCCTGTCAGGAACAGAATATAATGTAGCGGTTTTATGAATTATTTCTGTGAGGAAAAGCCTATTACAGCTGACAAGATGATGATATTAGCCCATCATCATTCCAAAGGCACCACCCTTCCCCCTTTCATCCATCAGGCCTCTTGTATGGGAGCGGTTCGCCAGGCAGGCTTTGCATTGCCAACACAAAGACAAATACTTCTCTCTTTTCCGAGTCCATGAAACATTTAGTATTTCATTTCAAATCATGGCAGGTGACAGTAACAAATGGCCTAATGAATCTTCCTTATTGTCCCCGATGAATCAGAAGATGAAAGAAAAATCAAATCTCTTTTTCTCTCTCTTTCTCTTCCCTCTCTCTCTATCTCTCTCTTTATCCCCAGAGATTGGATTTGTTTGTTTGTTTATTCACTTGGCCTGAGCAAAAAATGATTCCCGCCAGATTCTAAAATGAATTTCTGGGTTGCCGGCAATTAGCAATCAGCAAACAAAGAATGAGAAAAAGCAGGAGATCGGCTATGTTGCTCTGATGCTCCCTTTTTCTCAATTTGCAACATAATTACCCAGAAATGGATTTCAGTGAGGTTTTGGCATGGCATTCTTTTTTAAAAAAATGTAAGTATATATTAAATGGATAGAAGTGGAGCTGGGGAGAACCAAAGCTAAAAAAAGAAGATAAAATGGAGTTGTATATTAGATAATTCTAATAAGATGTGTGTGGGGGAAGAATGTATCATGAATTATAAACTTCTTATTGCCTTTTTTTTGTTTTATTTAAAGGGAAATTGCATTGATGGTGCTTAAATTTTTTAGCAATGATATACCCGAGCCATACAAGTTTTATGTAAGATTGTTTTCTAAATGTGGTTGTCAAAGAAAGAAGTCTCTAGCAGAGATGTGAAAGATAGATTCTCATTTTAACATTGTACTGCAAGGCTGAGGCACTTTCCCACAGATTACATGCCCTCTCTATCACCTTTTCTACAATTACATTTTAAAATTTGAAATATTTAAAGACTACCCACCATCTACACCAGTGTTTTTCAACCTTGGTAATTTAAGATGTGTGGGCTTCAACTCCCAGAATCCCCAGCCAGCTTATGACATCGGGAATTGAGGAGTTGAAGTCTTAAACTTGCCAAATTGAAAAACAATGATCTAAAAGGTTTCATATTGGGTTACCATCCAACAGAAAGTAAGCTTAAATAGTAAAACCAAGTATATTTAATGACAAACATTGTTATTATAATATAAAAATAACATCTGACTGTCTCCAGTCCTTAGGAAGGACTGGATATGAGGATAAAAATTCCTTGTCCAATCTAAACACCTGGCTGACTGTACAATAAGGTGACCAGACATCCCGCTTTTGGTGGGACAGTCACGATTTTTAATAATTTGTCCCGTGTCCCACAGCGTGTCCAAAAGAAAGAAAATTTTAAAAAGGACACCGTTAAAAAAAAGTTTTTATTTCTCTGAAGTGTCGTTCCCGATGTGGCCTTTAGATGGCAGTGGTTTCCCTCTCTCCGCTCAGCTAACTTGCAGCGCCCAACGAGGGGCGAAGCTCCCTCCCCTTCTGTGCATGCGCATGCCGACGCACGCCATTTTTCTGCAGGGAGAGTGACAGTTTTCTGGCGGCGGCAGCAGCACAGCAAGTAGGAGGCTCAGTACTGGGCCAAGCGGCTCAGCTATCGGAAGGTTTTTCTTTTTTTGCCCGCTTCTCTCGGGCACCGCTCTCCCTGCAGCCATTTCTCCCTCTTTCTCCTTTTTGTCCTTTCTCCTCCTTCCCCCCAAAAAGAGAACGAGAGGGAGAAAGAGGAGGTTTTCTGAGCTTGGTGAGCAAGGATCCCCCACGCCACCTCCTCTTTCAGAACAAGGAGGTGTGGGGGAGATAGTGGGATCGCTGCTTTCTGAGCTTGGTGAGCAAGGATCCCCCAGCCCACACCCCCTCTTTCAGAACGAGGGGGTGTGGGGGAGATGGTGGGATCGCTGCTTTCTGAGCTTGGTGAGCAAGGATCCCACTATCCTACTATTTTATTTTTCTTTATGTACACTGAGAGCATATTCACCAAAGACAAATTCCTTGTGTGTCCAATCACACTTGGCTAATAAACTATTCTATTCTACTTTACTCTACTCTATTCATTTCTATTTCAATTCTAACAAGGAGTTTAGCTTCTCTCTCTTGAAAATGTAAGATAGCATAAGGCATTATAATGCAAGCTAGCCTTAACTTTCAAACAGTTCATTTAGTGACCAAAGTTACAATGGCATTGAAAAAAATAGAGCAGGATAGGAGAGAGTATAAGGGGGGAAGATGAGGAGGATGAGGATAAGGAAGAGTGGAATGTAGAGAGAGGAGAAGGAGAAAGGAAGGGGAATTAGGGTAGGAAAGGATGATGGAGGGAAGATAGGAAGTTGGAGAGAGGTAGTAGAAAGAGGTCTATGGAGAGTAGAAGAGCTATAATGGGTTTTTATTTTCTGGGCATTATTGACAAGAGGAACTGATATAATTATCTTTTAATACTATATGATACTGGCTATGTATAATATACATGTGATTGTATGTTATGAAAATGGAAATAATTTTTTTTAAAAAAAGAAAGAAAAAAGTGACTGATGACCATTTTTCACACTTAGCTACCATTTTCACACTTAGCGACTGTTGCAGCATCCTCATGGTCACGTGATCAAAATTTTGATGTTTGGCAACAGATTCGTATTTATCATGGTTTCAGTGTCCTGGGGTCATGTTTGACAAAATATAAAAATTTTAATCAAGCCCCCCCCCCCCCCGGTCAATGGTGTCCCTCTTTACCAATCTGAAAATCTGGTCACCTTACTGTACAATAAACTTAATATAGAATGCTCAATCATAATTTTAGTCAGAAAGACATATTAGAGATTTAAGGCAGGAAAATTACAGGAATTAAATCCTGAATGAAAGGATAGTGTTTGTCTGCAAATTAAAGGCAGAGTGTATCAGCACACACCTATCCTCCATGAAGAACAACACACACAAAAGTATCTCCATAAAAGAAGGTCCATTCTTGTGTCCTCTCCAAAATGTTCCTCCAACAGATGTCTTGATATCATGATATCCTACCTAGAATGGAGAACTGACTGGGAAAATGGAGTCATTCTACACTTCTACATTCTTTAATTTGCAAAATCTCAATTTTTCTTGAACGTGCAAAAAAGGGACAGCAGAATGGGACAGGTGCAATAAACCTCAAAAAGGTGCACTGACCAAAATAGGAAGCATATAGGGAGGAGGAACCGACCAGGTGGTTCCGCCCCAGGCGACTCATGGAACCATTAAGGTTCCAGACGGAACTTGGGGTTATTCCTGATTCTTTCGCCCACAATCCGGTAGAGACTTTGGCTGCTGCCTGGCATTCGGCAGCATCAGAGGCCCTCGACCGGATTGCGCCACTACGGCCCCTCCGAGGCGGCGGATCCCGGAGACCCCCTTGGTTCACCGAGGAACTCCGGGAGATGAAGCGCCGGAGGAGATGCCTAGAGCACCGATGGAGGTCCAATAAGTCCGAATCGAACCGAGCAATGGTAACCACCTGCACCAAGGAATACACCAGAGCGCTTAGGGCAGCGAAAAGATCCCACATAGCCACCTTGGTTGCGTCCGCTGAGTCCCGCCCAGCCGCCCTGTTTAAGATAACCCGCTCCCTATTAAATAAAAGGGAGGCAGGGGAACCCTTGCAGGGCAGAGCTGAGGATTATGCCCAATTCTTAGCGGACAAAATTGCTCGGTTTCGGTCGGACTTGGACTCCACCCCTGCAGTTCCAGCCGAGGCACAAGAGGATCAGATGGAACATCTCTGGGTTGAGTTTCAGGATGTTACCCCCGGGGATGTGGACAAGGCCATGAGGGCTGTGAGTGCCTCCACCTGCGTACTGGACCCGTGTCCCTCATGGCTGGTTACCAGCAGCAGTGAGGTGACACGAGGCTGGATCCAGGCGGTCGTGACCGCCTCTCTTCGGGAGGGGAACTTCCCCGCCGCACTGAAAGCGGCGGTGGTGAGACCCCTCCTAAAGAAGCCATCTTTGGATCCAGCTGTCCTTAATAACTATCGTCCAGTCTCCAACCTTCCCTTTCTTGGGAAGGTTGTTGAGAAGGTGGTGGCCTTTCAGCTCCAGCGGTCCTTGGAGGAAGCAAACTATCTCGACCCCTTCCAGTCAGGCTTCAGACCCGGTTACAGCACTGAAACCGCTTTGGTCGCATTGACCGATGATCTCTGGAGAGCCAGAGATGGAGGACATTCCTCCATCCTGGTTCTCCTTGACCTCTCAGCGGCTTTCGATACCATCGACCATGGTATCCTTCTGCGACGACTGCGGGAGGTGGGGGTGGGAGGCACCGTGTTGCGGTGGTGCTCTTCCTACCTCTCGGACAGGTCGCAGTCGGTGTTAGTGGGGGGGCAGAGATCGTCCCCTAGGCCCCTAACATATGGGGTGCCTCAGGGTTCGGTCTTATCCCCCCTACTATTCAACATCTACATGAAACCGCTGGGAGAGATCATCCGCAGGCACGGGATCAGATACCATCAATATGCGGACGATACTCAACTGTATCTGTCCGCCCCGTGCCAACTCAATGAAGCGGCAGACGTGATGAACCGGGGCCTGGAGGCGGTTATGGACTGGATGAGGGCTAACAAGCTTGTGCTCAACCCAGAAAAGACCGAGTGGCTGTTGTGTTTCCCTCCCAAGGATTCCACCAATATTCCATCTCTCAGGCTGGGGGGTCAAACTCTATACCCCTCAGAGAGGGTCCGCAACTTGGGAGTCCTCCTAGATCCACAGCTATCATTCGACCACCATTTGACGGCTGTGGCTAGGGGGGCATTCGCCCAGGTACGCCTGGTGCGCCAGTTGCGACCCTACCTGAATCGGGAGGCACTCACAACAGTCACTCGGGCCCTCGTGACCTCTAGGCTGGAATACTGCAATGTGCTCTACATGGGGCTGCCCTTGAAGAGCATCCGGCGTCTTCAGCTGGTACAGAACGCAGCCGCGCGAGCGATTGTGGGTGCACCGCGGTTCACCCACATTACACCTATCCTCCGCGAGCTGCGCTGGCTACCTGTCGATTTCCGGATGCGCTTCAAGGTGCTGTTAATCACCCATAAAGCCCTACATGGTAGTGGATCTGGATACTTGAGAGACCGCCTTCTGCCAATTACCTCCCTGCGACCAATAAGATCACACAGATTGGGCCTCCTCCGTATTCCATCGGCCAGCCAGTGTCGGCTGGCAACTACAAGGAGGAGGGCCTTCTCAGTAGTCGCCCCGACCCTTTGGAACGAACTCCCCGTGGAGATTCGTGCCCTCACCACCGTCCAGGCCTTCCGCACAGCCTTGAAGAACTGGCTAGCCCGTCAGGCCTGGGGATGAAGATAGTTGCCCCTCCCGAATGATGAATGCATGTTGGTTACTGTTTTTATTATATGTGTCTTTGTTATTGTCTGTATTTCCCCTTCCCCGATTTTATGTGAGCCGCCCTGAGTCCCCTCAGGGAAAAGGGCGGCCTACAAATGTCAATAAAATCACTAAAATCACTAAAATCATATAGTCCCTTAAAAAGATGATGCATGGCTCCTTGCTGTTACAAATGGTTCTATGACTTATGTGCCACTGTTAGATGTTACTGAGAAGGTCATTTTTACAATGCTATCAACTGTGAACAAGCTGTAACTCTTCAATACACTACCTACGCTTTATTTGCCTACTTCCACCTGGACTGCTGACAGATATGCTCTCAGATGATGCCTTACACCTGCCTCCTTTCCCACTTGAACTGCAGTAGGAAGTGATAATAATATTTGATTTGCAAATTTTATGCAGTATTCAAGATATATTATTTTATGCAATATTACAGAGATGTTATTATTTCACTCCCTCTCACAGCTATTTGTACTGTAGGACAGCAGTAATATGGTCTTGGCTAAGATCATACGCTAAAACCAGACAAATTCTGAGAAGAAAAAATTTCTGAGAAGGACAAGGTTAAGTTTCAGTAATACGCCAGGTCTTATCTGTGAGTTAAGTCACAGATGAGGAAAGTTTTATTACAGGCTGATTTGTTGTTCAGTAGCAGCAGCAAAAAGCAAAGATTTCTGAAGACCTGCTGACCAGGAATTGAAGTCTAGGGTCAGAACATGAGTCCACTACGTGGGTCTGTTCCTCTGTTTCCCAGAGAGAGGTCTGCCATATATTCTCATATCCTGTCACCATCATGATATTCCTTCCAACACCCTCCTCTGAATTTATCAAACTCCCTACCCCATGCTATCCAGCGCTCAAAACAGGCTCCACACATCACCTTAAAACATTCATTTGTACAAAGAAACATCTCATGCAGAGCAGCCACCTCCCTTCTACAACCAACCTACCATGGCCTACCTCCACAACTGGTCTAACCAGTTGGGCAAGGTCACCCTCCAATTCATTTACCAAATCTCACCTCCGCCCTCAGTGGAGGGAGAGAGGATGGTATGATAACAGGGAAACCCCACATCCTTCAGGACGTGGCTTATATCTGGGGTACATTGATGTAGCTTCCAGAATGCACTAAACCATCTTGTATTTCTGCTAGTAGGTTATAGAATTTGGAAATGCCTTTCAAATTATGATAAAAATCAGAGAGCTTTTGTGGCAATCTAAATTCAATGTTTATTCTGAGCTTACCTGGTCTTGTCCAGCTCCACATGTTATGTGAATCTTGACTGATACTAGCTACTAAATACTAGTTCAGCAGCTGTTACTTCTCTGCTTTTCGTGTTGCTCAGGATTTGATTTTCAAATGGCAAGGCTGCCAGTAGGGGCTTAATGGGAAAGACTAAAACTATGGCTTGGGGAAAATGCCTGATAGAAATCCTCCATTCTCAATGTTACTGGATCCTAATTAGATCAATAACCTGGCTGAATTCTCTTCCAAAATCAACCTAGAAAGTGTATCTGTAAGGGGAGCACCCAATATGAAAAATAAAGCAGTCCCAATCCCATCTGGATTCCCATGAAATATGTTTATGTCCTCATGTGAATGCTTTAAAAATATTCTGTGCTATTAATCCACAGAAATTCAGTATGTTCCCAAATATTCCATGGTTTGAGTCATTTCAATAAATTCTGAAATTCAAACAAAGAATGTATCAACTCTTCGGTGGTTGGCAGCTTCTCAGAAGATATTAGCACTTTTAAGAAGAAGAGAAATGTGTGTGTTTTCTGTTTCATAAGGGTTTCCTTTTCTTTCCTAAAAGATGTGAATTTTTTCAAAGCCGGCGTAGATTCAGTAAACACTCTTGAGACATCTTTGCTTGCTCAGAATCCCTGTCTGTTAATAATGCCTTTGAATCCCAAATCCAACTTAAAAAGTACAGCTGAGCAGGAAGCTTTTGTTAAAAGTAGCATTTTGAAATGCTGTCAGTAACTATCATAAATATTTGAGAAGTTAATATTTTAATCTTCAGCAATCACACTGAAAACATTTTTAGTGACAGACAGTGCTTCATTAATAGAGTTCTATATGTCTAATTGCTTTAGGCAATGAGAGTTGCATTATTTTGACACATGACATGCAATTAGTACATGGTCACACGGCTAAAGGGAGATTTTACACCTTTTTTCCTCCTACATTCAGAACGAATAATTAGCATATTTTTTCTGCTGAGAATAATCATCAGAGCCTTAGATCAGAAATTGTCTAATGAGGTAAAACTCCAGTTGTTGACATTAATACTTATGACATTTCATTCTACTTTCTTACTTCCCATTGCAAAAAAAATTATATGTAAATCTGCACTACTTCATTTACCCCTTTCCAAGATGTTCAGAAAATTCAGAAATGTTTTCCTGCCGTGGAAAATGCATTTCCACAAAGGAAAGAAGGAAACATTTCTTGCGGATTTCCAAAAGTGTTTGCTGGTCTACCGGTTCTTCTGAAAAGAAGAATGAGCCATCTGACCCAGATCCATGTAGGAGATGGCTTTGCTTGTCATACCATGAATTCCATTCTATGATCATGTTCATGTTTTATTTGAGTGTGGAATGATCATGTGCAAACACACACACACACACACACACACACACAGAGGAATCTGACTTATCTTTCCCTGATTAAGTAAATTATGCTTGTTTATTTGTTTGTATACTGCCTTTATTATTTTTACAAATAACCCAAGGCAGCAAACACATTATTTTCCTCTTATTTTCCCCACAATAACAATCCTGTGAGGTGAGTTCGGCTGAGATGGATTGCCTTACCCTGCTGACTTTCATAACTAAGGTAGTTCTAGAACTCATGGTCCCCCACTTTCTTGTCCCCCTGTTAAGAGAGAAAATCCAACATTAGAAAGCCTGTCTAATACAGGATTAGGATAAATAAATACCTAGGCAACACCAGGTTATCAGCTAGTGAAAAATAAATAAAAGAACGTCCTTTCTAGATGGGAAGGATTTTAAATCTTAGCAGGAGTAGAACATAGAAATTACTAATGATTACCATCTTTATCAAATTTAAACAAATTTAAATATAACTCACAAAATTTCTGCATGGTATAAATGGGCAATAAAGGAGAATTTAATATTTGAGCATTTCCAAGTTTCTAAATGGCTGAGTTCATATTTCTTCTAATAGAATCTGTGAGTTTTATAAGCAGAAGTCTTCCTGTTCATATTCTCAATGTCTGACTTGGGGGGGGAAGGCTTTATTGTGTGTGTGTACATTCTCCCTTCACTGACTTGAATATTAATTATGCATACATTAAAATGGAGAGGGGGAGAATAGCAAAATTTCAGTGCCTGGAAAGATCACATTGTGTACAAGATAGTAAAAAAAAAAGTCAATCAAATTAATAGTCCAGATTCATACTATTCTAGTCTGTGGGAGATTTTTCTAAGAATAACATCAAACATTTAGTATCACTTGCAACAAAGGGCTGAGTTAATATTGAACATAGTAAAATATGTCTTTATTAATATTCAATATCTTTCTGTTAATTTGCATCCATATATGAGTGAATTTCAGTGGTGAGTGAATATAAATTATACTCCTGAGTCAGAATACATACTGGACATTTTCCTAGGACCTATATACAACAAAGGAACAGTTTGTATGAAGAAGTTTGAAAACAAATAATTACAGCTAACAAACAGCTCGGGAACATGAAACATGACAGCTTGGCTACTACAAATAGTTATATCTTACTGTTTTTAAGGCAATTTGGTGGGGGATATATACCCACATACAGTACAGGTGTCTAGTAATATTTATCATAAAATAAATTCTTAGAACTGCTGCAGGAGCAAGCATACGTTTTTTAAAAAAGATTTACAGGGTCACAAATGCCATGGCAGTGGTGTATTGACATCAACAAAAGGAGAGGGTGTCAAACATTTTGACTTTGCTTGTTTTGTGCAAAATTTCAGGTCTCCAAAACAGCAAAAATCAAACAGCAGGTATTCTCAACCCTGCTACATGAATTTTCCCCTATTGTTCCTCATACCCAGGATAAAGTGTGAGAAATAAGCATTTGCCAGCTTTGATAGCTTTTTTTTCCCTTTAATGTCTGTGCAGGACACCACAGCAGTGTTATGCATGAGCAGTCATAGGTCCCTTTAGTGGAGGTGAGGAATCTGCGGCTGAATTACAATTCCTAGCAGGCTAAGCCACCAGTGACCTAGCAAAAGAAGAGAAAACAGTTCAGCAGCTTGTTGAAAGCTGTGGGTGACCTGCCCTTGCCTGTGTGTTTCTGAGGAAATGGTGAAAGTCAAATCTAATTCTCCATTTTAGCTTTTGGAGCCTTTTTAGCTTTTGAGGAAAAATGTCTGAGTGTGTCCTTCTCTCCATTTTCCAATATAAGATGTATCTGAACTCCAAGGTTTATTTGAATATTCCATTTTGCAAAGATTCCCAGAGATAAAAAAAATTATAAAACTTCTAGAGAGGGTTTTGTTCTGCCCCATTTCCTCTTACCTTGCATACCATTTTACACCCTCTAATCTATCCTGCTTAGCATGCATTTCCTCACATATGGCAATGACCATTCATTTCACAGTCACTTAGATCTTAAATCTTATAGCAATTAGCCAAGCCTTAGTGCAACCTTATGTTGGGAGATTCCATTGGGCTCTATTGATGTTTGCCATTCTACAATTCTCTATTACTGAGATAAGCTTATATAGATCAACAATTGCCTATGTTACTGGTATAGTTAAAGCATAAAACTCTTTTACCTGATGATTCTGTATATTTTCTTGCGTTCCAAGCATCATTTCACATGTACTATAAATTAATACAATCTTCAGCTGCTTGCCTCATGTACCCATAGGTACAACATCTTCAGAATGAATCCACTGTAAATAGTAAAGCTGTTTTGGATATTAAAAAGAAACTATCTTGGAATTATCTAAATTAATGCTATCTAAATAATATTCCAGGTCCCAGAAACCCTATTCTCACGAGGCTAGAATAGAACCTTCAAAATGTTATTTTTTATTTAAATTGCAGTTTCTGCAAAGAATTCTGAAATCCATTGATAAAAATCAAATTAAGTATCTTTCCAAAGATAGTAAATTATTGCACTTTTTGCTCATAGCCTGCTGATTAAGCTGTTTAGTAAAGAAAGTGCAGTAGCATCTTAATATCACATACTCATGGCTTGGAAATTTGTCCTTGAATGTACAGTTAATCCTTTCTTATAGAGTTAATGCTTTATAACCATATAAATTATGGTTGGAAAAAAATGAGAAAAGGCAGCAAATATTTTGCAAGATGTATTACAAAATGTAAGTAATCTTTTAAAGCTTTAGTATGAGAGTTATGCTAATGACAAAAATGTGGTTTTCAGTTAAGAGTTCTACAATATATGATCAAATACACAACTATGCAAGAATTAGGCTCTGGGGAGCAGACCAGTTTTACAGAGCTTGGGGGCCACAAGGACATCTGTGAGTATGCTTCAGACTTAATTCAGACACTCTGTCACACTGTTTCTCTCGGTTGTACCTATACACATCTTTATTGGCATATCCTTCATCTTCGCTGTAATTTTTCAAGGTATTACAAAGTTTCCTGGCCAATAACCAACCCAAAAATCACTAGCAAGGACCAAAAAAGAGTAGGTGAGGGATGGTAGTGTTCCACCTAGTAATCATTACAAAGAAAGAAAAAGGTACAGATGCTATTTCCAGTAGCTTGCTAGGCAACCTGGACAGTGAACAATTAAAGAGCTTTATGGGACTGGTGAGGAATCCCTGGATTTCACAACCTTTGCACTCAAAGTCCACATAGTAGAAGTTCCAACTATCTGACACAAAAGCTGAAGACAAGGAAAAGGGAAAATTAGTGGTATACCCATGGAAATAGAAAGAGTGTAAACTTGCACAGTGGAGATTCAAATCCAAGTCATTATAGATAATAATTAGAACCTGAACCTTAAAGAAAAACCAACTATGTTTACCCTATCACCTTCTCCAGAATTTTGTAGCAACTTTGCATCAGTGTCTTAACTTAGTGGTGGTCTTCATGATTGCAGATCAATAGGGTGAATTCTTGGTGTTTCTGATTGGTGTCAGATGGAATTAAAGACAACAGTCCTGAAACTCTAGGCCGCCACATGTTGCCGACAATACTCTTACAATATTGTCTGAGACTACTGGGGATTGTAGTTCCAAGTGTAGGTACTCACTTTGCAGAATCACATCTATTTTATAACTGCAGATAAGTGCAGATAGGGTAGCATAAGTTTCTATTTTGCACTGTTGATTACTCAGAAACTGCAAAGGTGGCAGAAGGCATAGCTCATTCTAGTGATTAATGATTTATTATTCAAATTATTCCTGTTTCTACCTAACTTTTTCAGAATATTAACCTGAGGTGACTTACTATAAATACCAGTTCTGATGCATACTCTGTTCTGTAATTTCAGGATGGAGTGGGGAAAAGGAGGTTGTAACACATGCTGTTCTTTTCCTCACTGGTCTGAGTTTAGGAATAACTTGTAGGACACAAGGTAATGGCTCATTTTCTGGAGTGTAATTTATGTGCTGGTGCCCAATGAATTTGTGGGCCATATACTGTATATGTAAAAGCTATATCAGAATAGTTGTTTCTGCAGTCCCCAGCCTCTGTGGCTCCATGGACCAGCACTGCCAGCAGTGGATGGCGACAGCAGTGGCTGGGGGAGAAGGGATGGTTTTGCGCACACACAAATGGCACTTCACACGCTTGCCCATCACTTGCACAGACCAATTCCCAATGGTCTATGACCTGATACTGCTGGGACCATGGACTAGGGATTGGGACCCCTGAGTTATATGGAAACTTCATTTACAAACGTAGGATAACTCTGGAGTCAGAAGTATAAAATGAATAGTAAAATAAGAACTACCATCTGATGGTCTTGCTTGAAAAAGAGCACTGGATTAAATTAATGACCTCTCTTGTGATAAAGACCCTGATAAAAAACAAAAATAAAATAATAGAAAGTTGGAGGGGTGTTAAAACTAATGTAGTCCAGTTTCCTACTGAGAAGGAAAATCTCCTGTACAGCATCTCTAAAACCTGACCATTAGTTTTGGCACTGGGAGCTTTAAAAAAAGCACACACTGATTGAAGCTATTATTTTGGTCAAAGTACTCATTCCATAGAATTTCTTCCCAACATTTAGCTGAAATCCCCTTTCTTGTTATTTGAAGTGGTAAATTATCCTTTGAAGTAACTGAAAAGAAATTTCTTCCATCATCCTTATGATAGTACTTCTGATATTGGAAAGAAAAACAGAAATAAACCCCATTTTGTGCAGCTGTAATTCCTGAGAAACCAAATATTCTAATAAAGGAAACCAAGACCTTTGTTCTTCTTGGCTCAACTGGATTCACCTACTACAACAAGAACAAAGAGAATTGTGACAGATTATAATTGAGCAGAAAAGAGGCAAAATTGGGGAACAAGGGGGTGAAAGCTTTACACAGAAATGAAGTGTAGAAATTGTAGAGAGTGAAAATTACTTGAAGATAGTGGCCATTCACAAAATAGCTGTTGTTACACATAGTCTTTTACTACTCTGCGGATTAACACATGTCATGCGATTTAAAAAAAAAGAGGGCTGAGCAGTACTTCAGATCTAAAGGCTAAGAAGTGCTTCAGTGTGTGCTGTGATGCTCGTGTAACACCTGTCTGCTTTTCCTTAAAGCAGATGCATCTTTTCTCAGGATGATCTGATTTTCCTTATTTGTAACAAAGCTCAAACACTTTTACAAAGTAACTGGACAGAGGAAAGTCTAAAGAACAAAAACAAAAGCAAATAAAGGATATGTGCAACTTCATAAACAAAATGATTTCATCACAAGAGATGGGATTACAATGACAACATTATAGTTATCAACAACTTCCAGCAATGATACCCTGAATAAATCATATGATTGGCATTCATTCCACTTCCTTGTTTGTTTGTTTTTTACTTGAACTTTTCCTTAAAAACTGGCACCCTATTTAGCTTGGCATCCGAGATAACCAGCTGATTTGCCTTCATGGACAGGCTCCCCTGCAGATACGATGACATTATCTACATTATGAATTATAAATTGCAAAACTTACTCCAAAAACCTCTTCACATTTTTAGAATTTGTCGTTCCTGGCTCTGATTTCACTCTGCCACACTTTCCAACAGAAATTAGGTTGCAGCTAGTTCAACCAGAAATTTTTTAAAATGATGTGACTTTGTCTTTCTAAAGCACAATTTATAGCTATAGGCTATATTCTTTTTTCAAAGGGCATGTATTCCACTAATTAAGGGTAATGGAAATGACAGCTCTGTAAGAAGGAAACGTAAGGTTTTATAGAAAATAATTTTTGTAACAATAAAAATAGTGGAGAGAGAGGAGTTTAATCCTGAAGATGTAAATGTTAGCTGTTGGGTGAATTAAAAATATAATAAATAAATATATATAAATAAAGTACGCAGCTGAATAACCCCAATTGAAATTAGACTTAATTCTGGACAGAAATATATAGAATTGCAAGAAGAATTTTATATGAATTTTTAAAATTTAAAGTTGAAAACCTTTTCTATCTGTTCTTTGTTTGTATGTTGTCATAAGCTGTCTGGGGTCTGAAAGTGGAGGTACATCAAGTACCAATTGATACCTGTCTCTTTGACCTTTGATGCTTGAATGCCTGAACGAAATGTCTCCATACAATCATTGAAACAAACCTCTTTGCTGATGACCATGCAGTCTTGGCACACAAAGAAAATAATTTACAATTGATGCTGAACAAATTCTCAAAAGCTACTATGTTCTTTAGCCTCACTATCAACCTGAACAAGACTGAAGTATTTTTCCAGCCCTTACAAAATCAATCCCATTGAACGAAAATCACTTTTGACATCACCCAGTTGACATATATAATACTTTGGGAGCATCATCTCAAGCAATAGGACTTTGGAGAAAAATTTACTCCAGGATTGATAAGGCCAGCTAGTCTCTGGGGCCATCAATACAGCATACCTATCACCACAAAGCTGAAAATCTACACAGTTGTAGTTATCCCTTCCATCCTGTATGGATGCGAATCCTGGGATCTGTACCAATGACATATCAAATAATTGGAGAACTTACTGTTCCATCCTTGCCATCTGTTGGCAAGACTGTGTCTCCAACCTGGAAGGATTGGATTTTGTTAAATCCATCAACTTTTAGTCCCTGATTACCACAGCTCAAATGCAGTGGGTGGGATGCATCATCAGAATGGATAACCACTGTATGCCTCACCAGTAGCTTTATGGTATACTGGAGACAGGATAGATACCTCAAGGCCATCCATGCAAGCACTACAAAGACACCATGAAGAAAATCCCACACCACTATGATATCCAGCCAAGGAAACTAGAAGCTATGACTGCTGACATAAGCAATTGGTGAGCCTTGTGCTATGGAATCTTCATCAGTTTTTAGGTGCTACTCAAAACTGATGGAAAACCGGGAGCAGGTGTCACTAAAACTGAAACCCACAATTATCATAACAATGTGCTTCAAGTACCCTCATTATGTTAGCCTCAATGCTTCCACATTGGGATTCTGTGTCCATAGATGAACTGCACAACAATGTGTTTTCTTCAAACCTGAAAGTTTTACACATGTTCATACAAAGATAATATTTCAGATATACAAGAATAAACATTACTTAAAATTGGTTGGGTAGCACACTGTTTCCCTCTCTGAAATGTTACCATCAGGATTTCAGATGTGGCACTAGCCACAATAACAAAATGGGGATGGGGTATACCTGTTGTTATTCATGAATCTTTAAAAGTGGGGAGGGAATGGAGATTTTACAGTATACTTCCCCTGCCATGCTCACCAAGCCATGCCCACCAAGCCACATCCACAGAACCAGTAGTAATTTTTTTTAAAAATCCCACTACTGTAGGGGACTTGATATATCTCTATTCCTAGCCAGATAGGTAATTTTATGGCAGTACTGGCTGAGTACCTGGAAGTTGGAATGGTTTGGATGAGAAAATCTGGCTTTTTTCAACCCTAGCAAGATGGAACAGCTTTAAGATTTGCCTCCCCCTTCCCCCAAGCCCCAAAGACATTTCAACTTCCCCAAAATTAGCTGCTTCATAATTTGGATGCTTTCTTGAACTCACAACTCCTGCTGAAGGAACAGGTAACAGCCCTGGCTTTAAGGGACCTCATCTAATGAGTCAATTGCAACCTTTCCTAGCCTGGAAGACCTTGCTCTCAGTCACTCAGGCCTTGGTCACTTCTATTTGAATTATTGCAATGTACTCTACCCTTGAAAACCACTCAAAAACTACAACTGGTACAGAATGCAGCAGTGCACACAATGATAGGTCCCTCTAAGTTTACTTAACTAACACCTCTATTGTGTGAGCTGCAATGGCTTCCAGTTTCTCTCTGGTACAATTCAAGGTGATGGTCATAATCTTTAAAGCCCTATATGGCACACATTGGTACAGGGTCAGGTTATCTGCAGGATTGCCTTTCCCTAAAGTAACATAGGGTGGGCATGCTCCTAGTTTTTTCCCCCTAAGCTTTGCCCTCTTATGGAAGCTTCTTCATGGTATCCCCTTTCTTCTGAAGACTCTTGAAATTCAGTACTTTTAATCTTCTGTAGAAAGGTAAAAAGAGAGATAGAAAGGCATAAGAAAGGCAGCACTTCTAGTCTTCCATAAAACAAGGAAGGCTTGATTCCCTCACCCCCACCCTAAGCACAAGGATAAGGTGACGTGACTGCATATTGGAAGTTTGACTTGGTGCTAGGTTTTTGTTTTTAAGGATGATATACTCTCGGGATTAAAAACTGTTGGGCATTTGCAAGAAACAAGAGGAATGGAAGGAAAAAGTAGAGGGCTACTATTCATTTTTTTCTATTTTTGCCATACAATTCTTCTTTCTCTTTCATTTTATTTTTTTTATTTTCTGATTCTTTTTCTTCTTTCCTCTCTTCCCCTTTATACCTATGGTAAAAATAGGGAAAATAGCTTTTACAGTGCAATTTTAAGCATGCCAATTCATAAGATAGGGGGCTTACTCCTAAGTCACTGTGTAAAATTGCATTCATAGGGAGCAGTTCTAAATACTACCAAGGACAGGGGTCCTCACCCGCCAGACCAGAGTCCACTACCGGTCTGTGATCTGTTTGGATTTGGGCCATGCAAGTGGTAGAACCAGAGCATGCATGCATGTGCAACTCAACTTGCACGAGCAGCAGATCGGCGCTCGCACATGTGCACACTGTCCCACTGCTCATGCAAATCAAGCTGCACCCAGTGCTCATTGGCCTGCCACTCATTACAAGTCCCCCCCCCCAGTCAGTCTGCCAAACTGCAAAGGTTGAGGACTGCTAAGCTAGAGGATCAGTTTTCTCTAACCTGATGATTTTCAGATGCAGAATGCCTATATCTTCCAGCATCCATGCCCACTATAGTTATTCTGAGCAGACAAGAATAAGGTTAATTGTAAAGTTCTGAATACAAATGTGTAGCACTGGACTATAAATGGCCTTTTGCAAAGGACCTCCATAATTTCTGCATTGCTATTCATACAACTACTGTAAGTTCTATTTAATACAATTTAAGAGTTAAAACATTTTTTAAAAAATCCTTGCATAAATTATTTACTGAGCTCATTTTGGAAACTAGTGGTAATTACAGTGACTAGTTAATTATAACTTCATTGAAACTTGACAACAATGCTAATAATGCAGTTGAAGAAATGTGTGTGGTTGATCTTAATTGGAGGAGATGACATTATTTACCAGAATAAGTGATGGTACATAATCTCACATTCCTAATTATCACTGACAAACCAACATAAAAAGAAGTGGGGTCTTCATTTTTTCAGCTGAAGCCTCCAAATATTATTTATTCACTGCATGTTTGAACTATTCAGCATTTGTATTAGGTATAACAGGCAGGTCAACATTTTGGTTCTTTAAGCAAATATTTCTTATCCTATCTAATCCTAATTTAACTTATTAAATTCTATTATGTGATCACCTAGTAAATACATAAATTTTAACTAGGCTTATCAAATCCTCTGTTCCAGAGGTTAAGACTAATTTGGGCATAATATAGAACTCTATCAAACTATCAAACTGGTGCCCTCTAGGAATATCTGATTAATAAAGATCATGCAAGTTGTAATACAAAATGCTTAGATGGGACAATGTTAAAAATAACTGGACTCAAACATGAGCTTAGATAAACATCACACTATATCTTGGAACAGTTCTATTTTTTATTTCCAAAGTACATTTTTTAAAAATTATCATGTTTTTGTCATCATGTTGCATAGAAAAAGAAATTCGCATTTCTTGTACCACCTCACTTTATTTTTATTCATAATTCTTATTTCTGGTTCACTGGCTTCTGTTGTTCCCCACAATAATTGAAGAAACCAGTTCTTGGTGTAATGAAGGCTTTTAAAGTCTCTCCCCCTCCCCACCTTATTATTAAAAATAGCATTATTTTGTAGGATCAGAGTTAATATATAAAACTGCAGCACTGGGATGTACAGTATGGATAAACAAAGCATTATAGATTTTTTTAAGGATGATGTTTGCCTTTAATCAAATCTTTTCATTCACAAGTTTATTGCTTTGTGATTAGCTTGGAAGGTGGAGTGATAAATAGTCTTTTAATTGTTGATTAAATAGCCTTTATTAATTGACCCAATTCCAGCTCGTAATGGTGGAGAGAGAATGATGCTTTAATGATAATGATGCTTTTCCTCGTTATTTTTAAAATAGAAAATCAGTGTCTAAAAAGGAAATAAAATGAAAATTTGAAAATTTGAAAATTGAAATATAATCATATCTTGACTAAAAAGAGACACAGGACAATTTAAAAAATTGATTTAAGGAACTGTTTATAAGTGATTCCTGCCAGTAATTACCCATCAACAGTAATGAGGAAGATATTAGAACTTGATTTATTAGTGTAAATAAAGAACTTGATCAGAAATAAAGTTTTTGTTAAATAATACATAGGGTATATGTATGTTTCTGCAACTTCCTTTCCTTGTGGGATACAATGTGACACACTATTGCTAAACAACTCTGGTGTAAAGTAGCAGTTATGAATCTTAACCCAGAACAACACATTTTTTAAAAAATAGCTTGACTTAACTGATAAATAATTGTGTTTTTTTTATCATTTCCTTTTTAAATCATAATTTAAAATTATGGCTGTTGTGGCTGAAAATGGAGTACGGGGGGAACAACACATATAGTCCTCCTGGGTTTCGTTTGCACTGGCAGAGAATTTTGCATTTGAGCACGCAAGAAGAGACAGGAAAAGAGAATGGGAAAGAGAAAAGAAAAGAAAAAAGATGGGAAGAGAGCAAGGAAGAAAATAAGGAAAGAAGGGAAAGAAAAAGAAAGGAGAAGAAGGAAGGAAAAAGAAGGGGGAAGGAGGGAAAGGAGGGAAAGGAGGAAGGAAGGAAGGAAGGAAGGAAGGAAGGAAGGAAGGAAGGAAGGAAGGAAGGAAGGAAGGAAGGAAGATTATAAGATATGAGGGAGGGACTGAGGGAAGTCCTGCCTTAGCACTAGGCCACCACAGGTGCCGCTGACACAAGTGACTTTGAGCTGGCCACCCCCACCCTAGCCATGCCCACCCAGCCACCCCCACCCCACCCCCCTGAGGTCAAACACAACCCTGATGCAGCCCTCAATGAACTTGAATTTGACACCCCTGTTTTAGAGGGTTGTGAAGCACTTGGAGATTTATCTGTGTCCTCAGTGTCACCTGAGTAGTGCTCCTGGTTCCTGGAGTCTGCAATTTTTCTCTGGAAATACATTCCTAGTCCCACACCATTCAAAGGGTATTCATCCCAAATTATATAGCTAAAAGTCTGTAGAGTTTTCAAAGAAAAACCAAGAAAGTCCAACTGCCTCCTGAAAAACCACTTTTGGGACAACCTTGGCCTGGATGACTGAGAATCTTTACAGACACCATAAGTAACATTAATCTTACCTAACAGGGGTTTGTATTTGGAATTATAAAATTCTTAAGTATCTAATTGTAGTCTATGGAATTAAACTGTTATTAGAAACTGAATGGTTAGATTCAGATCTCACAATGAATTGATTTTTCATTATATTATAGTAGCAGAAGTAACCTCTATAAAAAAAAGAATGAGATTTGTTTCTGATCAGGTATCTGAAATTATGCTGTTTATGTTTGCATTCCCCCCAAATAATTGTATTTTTACAAATATATTATTATTCATTGTTTCCTTTAGTACATTCGTCTTCTTTTTTGAACAGTAAAACTGCTTTGTTTGTTCTCTACTTTGTGATAGATATCAGTAGAACAAACAATTCCCTTTAATTTATAGTAGCTCTTGACAATCCACACAAGACAATCTTCATAACAACAAAGCAATTAATGGAGAACAAACCCATTAATTGACCATTTGTTTAGTTCAAAAATGGACTTTTTAAATACATCTACAAAGATTTATAGAATTTGCTCGTGAGAAAAGTGTAGAGCAATTGAGCAATATTTGCAAACTATTAGCCTTTTTCTCTGCTAATTTTAAATTTTTATTTAATCATTATGCCTCCAAAAAATGAAACATTTGCCATGTCAGTGGCAAATATTTTTCAACATTGGGGATTTTTTTATTCAACACGTTTTATTATTCACAGAAAAAAGAAATTTGTGAAATACCTGCATAATTTTTAGAATAATCAAACTGGGCATCATTTTACATTATATAAAAATTATTTCCTTTTTTATTAACACTGAAGAGCCTCAATGGCATAGTGGTTAGAATGCAGGATACTTCTGTTGACTGCCTTGTGACTGCAATTTGGTAGATTGAATCTCACCAGGGTCAAGGTTGATTCAGCCTTCCATCCTTCCCAGGTGGGTAAAATGAGAACCCAGATTGTTGGGGGAAATATTCTAACTCTGTAAACCACCTAGAGAGGGCTGTAAAGCACTGTGAAGTGGTATATAAGTCTAAGTGCTACTGCTAACACATGAAGCATCTAAGTTGATTACTTTATTGCAATTTTTCCTATAATATAGGAATCTCCTCAGACTGTTTGCCTTCCCTTGCATAAGGTTCCATATCTTGGATAAGGTTTCTTAAAGAAGTCAAGCCAGGATCACTTGAGTCTGCACAGTGATTCAAAGCTAATTCCTTTCTTGATTCCTTCTACCTGCTTGGCTGGGCATTTTCCAACAAAAAGCTAAGTAAACAATATGAAGTAAATGCATCATTTTTAGTTGAATTGGTTTAGCTAAATTTAAGCTTATGCTTAATACTAACTGAGATCAATGCACTATTGTAGTTTGGTTTTTTTTAAATATATGTGTGACTTCATTTTTATAACATAAAATATATGAAATATATTATAATATATGAAATATATTATAAGATATAATATGAAAATGCTTGTGGGCAGTACGTTAATTTGTTGGGCTTTATTACTCTTGACCCAAACTGATCTCTAATCTATCGAGACTTACAGATTTGTCTCAGGGAAATGCAGCTTTTTAGAATTCTACTCTATTTTCCTGACCTTTGAAATACTTAAAAACACATTTACACACATCCACATACATGCACACAAGTCATAGATTAAAGTAAGATCAATGATATGAAGACACAATCCAGTTCCAATTATATTTTCAGGAGGGCATTGCATTTCATTATTTTGCTGCCAATTATTCTTCTCTACTTGTTTAACATTGACATGAATGTAGAGTGCATGCCCATAATTTACACACAAGTGTGCTCCTTGACTAATGGGTTAAATTAAAGATGCCAGTGATGAACTTCAACACATTTTGAATTAATTCCAGAAGAGTACCTATATTTTAGTAGGTGATGGCAAATATATACTGTAATTTTAGCATTGATTTTACAGGTTACATTTGTATAATAATATATTGACATTGTACTTTTTTCAAGACTTGCTTTGGGATGTTGCCATATAAAGCACTGAATAACAGGCTAATAAAATGGTTCAAAGGAATTGCTTTCCAACCTTCCACTGACTTGGGTTTTCCATTATATTTTCCTAAGGCTGACACCTAAAATAAAGGTTAACCAACACAATTTAATGAATTGTCTAACACAAATTACATAACACAAATACAAGCCTATTAATACCGCACTCTATCTATATATATTAAAGGGAATGAGCATTTGTAATAAATTCATACATACATCAGAAGAATAGAATATTAAAAAAATGTAATATTTATTCCAATTAAAAGCAATTTTTCCCTTCCATTCAATTATATGCACTTTTCAGGGGCAGCTTGGAGAAGTCCCTGCAGTTTTCTGTTCAGAAGTGGTTTGCCACTGCCTCTTTCCTAGGGCTGAGAGAAAGTGACTGGCCCAAGGGCACCTAGCTGGTTTTGTGCCTAAAGTGACACTAGAACTCACAGTTTCGTGATTTGTAGCCTAGTGCCTTAGTCTACATTCAAACTGGCTCTCAGTTAAGAGCATATTCACCATTAAAACAATCTATCATCATTTGAACAATATCATTAATTTCCACAATGCATCACGGATATTTTGGGTTTCGCTCAAAGTTATATACACACACATGCACACTAGAAACCCATTGCACAACAAAATCATAAACTCTCAATTATATAAATAATAAAATACAGCTTAGCAAATTGTCAGGTGGAAAGACAAGATAAAGGCTAAATAATAAATAAATAAATAAATAAATAAATAAATAAATAAATAAATAAATAAATAAATAAATAAATAATAAACTGGAGGAAAAAGTGATGCATTTTTTCCACAGGAAAAAAGATAACTGACAACAATGCAGTAATTTTATTTAAAAAAAATTAAGACATAAGGTTTATAATACTATAAAATTTTACTAACCCCTTACACAACAAAATCTTTCATTATATATACCTAAGAATTAAGAAGCATGCTTAATAGTTAAATAAAGTATGCTAGCTCTTTTAAAATATACTAAACTCTGGTTTTACTTATATCACTATTTTAAAAAGTACAATAAATTTGACTGTATAGCAAGACTTCCAAAGTACAACTGTAGTAGCAGTTTCCATTTTCTAACCAGTTAAACTTATCTTAATGGTTTAAAACATTAACAAACAGGAAAGTCAATATAACATAGTCTATTCTGCCATAAATCAGAATGAAATGATATATGAACTAGCCAGAATATTTGAAACTGAGTAGTTTATTAATTTCATCTTCAAATTAATGCCAGTATGTCATTCTGGTAAAGTATTTGCTTTGTTAAAACTGTGTTCCACCTTTTATATGTACTTAATCTATTCTCCTTTTTAATCACATTTCAGATAATATAAATCAAACATCTAATTTTGTTGAAAACTCAGTGACAATTAATTCATTTGCAAAATATTTTAATTATTTTCAACTGAAATGAGAAAGATATAAAGGAAGCATATTCAGAACACAATTTTCAGAAACCCTGTAATCCAAAACACTAATGTTCCTTTAAAAAAAAACCTGACTGCATCTTGAAATACAGCACTTTCCTGTTTTTATAGGTGAAAAATTAACTGGTAAAGTATTTATTTGCAGCAGGACCTTGAAATAAGAGCATCAAGCACTGATTGCCACTTTAGCTGTTGTTTATTTATAAAGTTCTATGGGGCACAGTAGCACAGAGGCTTGATGATGCTGGAGGGGCTAAGCAATTAACAGCACTCTGGTTGTTCGAGTCCTATGGGACAGGATTAGATCCTGTGTCTTGTCCAGCGGTGGGTTCCAGATCCTGTTGCAACCGATACAGTGCAACGGGGCCAGGTGTCCACCACATGCATGCACACAGCACATGCATACATACTTATTGGCTGTGATGCTCCACAACAGCTACGCGATGCTCCAGCTGCTCAGTGGAGTATCACACAGGCGCCGTATGTTCCGTCTGTATGCGCACAAGCCCCGATTGACTCAAATACAGGTATGGAGGGCAGGTGGCCCTACGGAGCTTATATCACTATATAAAAGGTACCTGGTGCTCCCAGCAGGCATTGGTATGCCCGTACAGGGCATACTGGTCGTATCCCACCACTGGTCTTGTCCCTAACTCCTGCCCACCTAGCAGTTTGAAAGCATTGTTTGTAAGGTACCACTATTTCAGTGGTGGGAAACTATTGGTAACATTCTGCACGGGTAGCTGGAACCAGTGCTGGATCTGTCCAAATCCAGTTGGTGGAGAAGTGATTGAGGAAAGTCCTAGATAAATCAGGTATCTCTGAGAATACTGTCAAAAGTTAGTTTCCTCTCTTGTGTGTGCACCAGTGCCACAGACTAGCAACTGTCAGCTACCAGGACTTCTACTGTTTGCTACTGTTATTAATTTGAGATGGGGAGGAATATGGGTGCTAAATATCACCAAGCTGATTATTGATGAAATGGGTTCAATCTATGTAGTTGCAAGTAGCATAAAATGCAAGCGTTATATTGCAGTTCAAAAATCCAGGAAACCTTGTGAAACACTATATTGTAAGGGGATAAAGTCCTACAGTCAAAGTCCCAACCGGTTATAGTGAGAAACATAACCATATACTTATTTTTTTAGGGATTCAAGCTAAAGGGAAATGTGGCAACTTTCTATTCTTTCTCCAGTATATTTAGCAACAAGCAATAACACTAATTATCCAAATCCAATAGAAACAGTTGCATGCCTTTTTCCCTTCTGGAACATTTAGTTGGAGTCTGTGGTTCTGTTCAGGCACAAACCACATATTTCTCCTCGGTTATTGATTGGACTTCGCTAATGGCCTTACTTATGGCTATTGGAAAAGTAATCACTCTGTTGAATGCAATACAAGTATGTAAAATGGTAGTGACAACAAAATATATGGAGATAAATTATGTTTTTATTTTTATTATCATGTGTTATTATTCAATTAATCATTTGTAGATAGCCCATAAGGGGACATGTATATCTTCTTTTTCCTGGGCCACTAACTGATGTCAGCTGCAATGCAGTGTTCAGTTGACAATTTGGCAACTCAATCAATATTTAAGTAATTTATGATCAGCTTCAAATAATCATATCCTATTGATTGACATGCCAAATCCTTGGCAGCCTAAGAAATTATGGATCATGCAAATTGCTGCCTTCCCACAAGTTCAATTAACCATCTTTATGTTGATGTAATTAAAACAGCAGTGGCATCTGAAATTTATCAAACACGATAGGCCAAGTAAGATAGCTTTCTAGAGCAGTAAAAATAACTTTATGCCACAAATTGTAAGCATTTATTTTCAAAACATTAACTGAATTTTGGTAAGTAGAGATACATTTTAATCATTCTCTTTTCTTATTTCCCATAAGAGATTACCATGTTTAACGCATTCATTTTGACTGTCATATGCAATAATTTCAAGTGTTACCAGTAATGGTTTATTTCAAACTTCCAAGATATGCTGTTGTGAAAAGTCAAGTCACTTCTTTGTCTTGCCAAACATTTATCCCCAGCAAGGTTTGGAGAATATTTGGTAAAAAAAACTAACTTTTCTTCTTTTCTGGATTGGATTTGCTTCCACTGTGGAGATTTTACAATATATGTCCTAGGCAGGGACGTGCAGTCACTAGAGGCAAGGGAGGTGGGGCTTCACCAGTCTCCTCAGAGAAAGGAAAGGATTTTAAATAATTTTCTTAAAATAATTAAAGCCAGGGTAGTTGCTACTAGATTTCAAGTCATAGTGGCTTGGTGTCTGCTCTCAGTATTAACTAGGAGGAGGCCAGAGAACTAGGGGCCTCTTTTGCATAAGGAATTTTTCGCCTTTTAAGAGTTAAGCAAGGGTTAACAAGCAAAGAATTCCTTATGCAAATGAGGCACGTATTCTCTCGCCTCCTGTAGAAGGCATTTTAGAGGCTTTTTAGAGTTCTCTGGGAGCAACTAGCTCAGTCTGACAGAGCTCTGGCTTTTCAAGAGGGGAGGGCAGGGCAGGGCAGGGAGAAGCAGAGTTGAAATCATCTCTGAAACAGCTGGAAAAGGTGCGTGTGGGGAGGGGGGAGGAATTCAAAAAGTTTGATCAGAAGGCAGCAGGGGAAGGATGGGTATGGCAGAGGAGCTGCTTTCAAGCCTTTGGAAAATATATCCAATCCAACTTCTGTGTTTGTGTTTGAGAGTGAGTGAATGAGAGAGGGATTGAAGTTCTCTGTGTGCGTGTGTCTGTTTGAGAGAGGGGGGAGGGAGGGAGGGAGAGAGGGAGGAAGGAGGGGAAGGGAGAAGAAAAAGAATGGGAAAACTTATTTTACAAGGGGGAAAAATGCTGTCACTTTAAATTGGAACTGAGCATGCCTGGCTGTGGAATTCTGGGAATTGAAGTCCACAAGTCTAAAAAGTGCCTCACCAGGGCTAAAGCTGACCACACATCACTGGTCCTAGGTGTTACATGTAGCTCTCCGAATAAATTTCTGAGACCTACAGAATTACTTTATAGGTTCTGAGGACACATCCCACCAGAACATTTGGTTGTTGACCTACATGAAGCAATCCATGAAAAGAAGTGGCCTGATCTCATCAGGTCTCCTGGCAACAGTAGGACTTGATTAGTTCAGCTAGGCAGCTATTGTGCTAAAACCTTCCATGATGTTAAGTCTATCCCTGTTAGGAGACTAGAGTTCTGCAGCAGAAGTTAGTAACGAATAAGCCGCTGAATCTCACAGTGACTCACAGTCACCGAAGGTAAAACAAATAATAGTTTTACTTGCCTAACAAAAATAGAATAAATAGTCTCCAAACAGACTATAAGCAGTCTTGCAGTATATACACAGTCTATTTACAATACGCTGAGGTTACAGTTGCTCAACTCACAATTCACCATGTAGACAGGTAACTACTATACAAACTAGCCACCATCCAATACACAGTCTTCTCTCCAAATACTAAGCTCATACAGTAACAGTCCGGAACAATCAGGAGCATTAGGGAGCATCAGGGAGAACTCTGTACTAGTTCCTTCCTCCTTTTATGGCTGCTTAAAGCAATAGCATCCAATTACATCTCTCTAGCATTTAAAGTAACAGATAGATTTGTTACAACCATGGCTTATGCTTATACATATACATTGCCAAGCCAAGACTAGGGTTACATCCCTAACATATGCTGAGAACTGCTCCTGTCTAAAAATTCTGCCTGTTCTCATATTTCATGTCAGGCACTGCTCTTGTCAGGCATTGGGGTCTTTGGGCAAGGAAGGCAGGCCAAATGGATCAAGAATAGTGGGATGCCCTAAAGAGGAAAGAAGAAGGCAGCGAAGGGGGAGGGCTAGGAATATCTCTGTGTTGTGTAAGGAAAGGCAAAGTGAAGTCTGTTGCCTTAACCACTTTACTTGGCTCCCTTTCCCTCTACTAGGGCTATGCAAAGCATTTAAAAGTCTACAGTATTTCATGGCAGTATTGGCACAGGCCAAGTGTCTCTATTCAAAGATTTGAAATAGGCATGTCCTCTGGAAAGCTTGCTCAACTGCTTCAAGATCATCTCCACAAGCATATCTATTCCAATCATTTTACTTACCTTTCAGTCCCAGCAGAAGACTGGGAAAGCCTTTGAGAAAGCTTTGTACTATCTAATATATGTTTTTGTCGGTCATCTGTCTGACGTTGGTCTGTCCATCCACCCATCCACTAACAATTACTAACTGCAAACTTACTTAACATTATTAAATGGAAAAATAATAGAATAAAAGGTAATGGTTCCCCTCGTACATAAGTGCTAGTCGTTCGTGATTCATCTCTGTTTCAAAGCTGAAAAGCCAGTTCTGTCTGAAGATGTCTCCGTGGTCATGTGGCTGACGATGACTAAACGATGAAGGCACACTCAGTGCTGTTACCTTCCCACGAAAGGTGGTTCCTATTTTTCTACTTGCATTTTTACTTGCTTTCGAACTGCTAGGTTGGCAGAAGCTGGGACAAGTAACGGGAGCTCAGTCCGTTACACAGCACCAGTGATTAGAATCACTGAACTGCCAACCTTTCTGATTGACAAGCTCAGCATCTTAGCCACTGAGCCACCGCATCCCTAAATAATAGAATATAATATTATGAAACATATCAAGCTATTATCCCATTGCAATGCACAAAAAAGAACTATGTGTGCTAGGTGTGCCTCCCCAAGGAATGTCCTCCACAAACACCTTCCACATCTGGGAAGAATCTCTTTGAACCTTTGAACTGCACCTCAATAGTGCCAATAGCATTTTTTTTTCTGGGTAACACAAAACACACATCTTCAATCTCTTTAAAGTAAAAACTGACCCTGCCAGGAAATCCAGAATATTTCTCTTCCTACCCTAAGTGCTGATTTTTCTCCCCAATATCATTTTTGGAGCAAAATAAATTATGTAAAAGAGACATTCCAAGCTATTAAAATCCTTGCTCCCCTTTGTTCCTATCAAGTCCTTTGAAGCCTTTATATTGAATAATGATGGAAGTTTGAGGATGAAAAACCTGACTAAGCTTAGAAATAGAAAGCATTGTCAGAAATAATGTCCTTAGATTCATAATCATAAAATCTTGTATCGGAAAGGGGATTCCAGAAAATGATACGCAGTTATTAAATATTACAGAGGAAAACGGGGAAAGGAGATATATCTAGATTTTTAAATAAAGTAGATAGTATTATTGGACTACATTTGTTCTATTTGTTTAAAACCTTACTAATTAAGTTAAATGTAACAGGATATTTGCAGAATGTCACTAAAATGATGATATTTAGAGTTCGGCTACGGTAATAATAGCCAATCTCTTTCAGAGATACAGTATCTGTTTTAAATATCCATGGCCACATTCCCATAAAAAAACCCAATGCATACACAAAATAAAGATATATTCTTCAAGCACAGCCAAGGGACTTTAAGAAATGCTATAAATAATGCAAGCACAAGAAGCTTAGAGCTACTAAGCAATTGCATGACAAGGAAGGCCTGGTAGCTGTGCAGATTTGCTAGCACCTCTAATTTGGAAAGTGAGAGGAAAATAAAATAAAAGAATATATATATACCCTGTTTCCCTGAAAACAAGACCTCCCCAGATAATAAGTCCAATTGGGCTTCTGAGTGTATGCACTAAGCCCTCCTCCGAAAAGTCCCAATTACATCATGTGACACCGCCATGATGACGTGAGTTTGACACCCCTGCTTTATGATATCTGCTCTTTTCATATGAATTGATTATCAGAAAATATAAGAAAAATAGTATATCTATTCTGATCCCAACATTAATAGAACTTGCATACAAAATTTTCTGAATCTATCCTGTTTGCCCAAAAATAAGCTCTCCCCAAAAATATTGTAACAAAGCAGCAGCCATGAGTTGATCACACTCACCCACGTCCTGCACCTGAAAAATAATAAGACCTCCCTGAAAATAAGGCCAAGTGCTTATTTTGGGGGTCAAAAGAAAATAAGATCCTGTCTTATTGTCAGGGAAACATGGTAGCTGTTGGAAATGTGCCTCCAAAGACATAAACAAACCAACAAACAAAACTTATTTATAGATTATAGTAAACAATAGGAATCACGGTCACCCTGTAAAAAGTTTTCAACCTTCCTTCAGATTTAGGCTGAAGTTAGATCAAGTAGTTTCCATATTTATCTGAATAGAATTAGACTTCAGAGTCCTCTCTGAGCTTGGTTATTTTCATGCAGACATTTCATTACCTGGAGAGGTAATATCTTCAGTGATGGAAAGGAATGGAGTTGCTCTCTGGTTACAGACAGTAGCTTGTCCTGACAATGTTGGTGGGGATGATGTTTTCACCTTGGTAGTTCTTTGACTAGGCAGTTGTTTATTGCTTGATTGTTTGTTTGTCTGGGATTAAGCTTGATATTAATTTCTGCTTATCTGGGTGTTGATTGATAGTCAGGAGGGGTTCTAATGTTTTGTGTTCCTTTGGGGGGGGTTGCCTCTTTTGAATATGGTATAAATGCTCTTTTATCTTTATGCTATAAGCCTATGATGGCGAATCTATGGCACACATGCCACCTGTGGAGCTCTCTCTGTGGGTATGCAAGCCATCACTCAGCTCAGCGCCACCGTGAATGTACTTGTGTCTCTGGCCGGCCAGCTGGTTTTTGGGTTTCTGACATGCATGCCGGAGATGCACACGCATGCGCAGGGGGTGGGGGAGCATGGGATACTCCCCACACCCTATTTTTGGCCCCAGGAGGCTTCAGAGAGGCCTCCTATGCCCAAAACGTGGTAAAGGGGGGTTGCCCCTGCATGCAGGGGGGTGTCGTGCGTGCATTGCATTATGGGTGTGGGCTGTTGTGCACACACTTTTGGCACATGAGAAAAAAAGGTTAGCCATCACTGCTATATGCTATATCTACATGCTATATGCTTCACCATAGTGTATACAAATGGAAACCCCACTCCCTTCCAGCGCTGAAGATGCTATTAGCTAGATAATGAAATAAGTACATATGCTCTTGTCTATTAAATTAGACTTATTTCTGAATAACGTCTTTCTGAATCACTGAATTTTGAACATTTTTAGTATGTAGTCTACGGTATGCAATGACTCCAAGCAGATACTTTAATTCTGTGCCTTGAGTATCCATGCAATAATTAGTGTTTCTTCAGCCATACATCTTTTTTTGTTGTTGATGCCTGACATTTTAAGAAATCTGCAAGTCTCCAGCAGTTGGATTCCAAACAGTCCCAGCTGGTATGGTATAGGGGAAGAAATCCTGGGAATTAATTGTAAATGTGAAAGTATATTTCAAATTTTCATTTTTGTTTTAGTGGGGCAGGGAAATACATCCTATGTTTTTCTCGTGATTTTAGGTTTAGACTCCAAAGGAGTAGGGTCTATTGGAAAGATACAAAAATGTTTGGTAATTAGAACCTGTATCCCTTATATAATTGGACAATGGAGTCCTCCAAAGCTTGATTTCACATCGTCTTACATTTAAAAAGTTTGTGAAAGGGAAGCTCATGAAAAGATGGTGTTAATATAGCAGATAATATGATGTATTAAATTTATTTCTTGGTGCTCTTCTACAAAAATAACACTTCAAATAGCTCATTAAATCTCTGGTGGTTTTTTCCCCCCAGTAGCGAGAATTGGAGTCGAAGTTTTGTTTTCAACTCAAGTTTCCATCAGCTAACTTTGCTGCCTGAAATCACAGTTGCTACCATTAGAGAAATGCTGAATGCTATTTGCTGCTATCAGTCTCTGCATCTCCATTTCAAACACCTCAGCCTGGAGCATCGATGCCAGAACAATTCTTATTTTCCAACCAGCCAAGCATAGCAAAAAAAAGTCCCTAATTAGGGAAATTGGTAAATATGGTAACCATACATTAAGTTTAAAATGAAGTGTATGTATAAGATTGCTCCATGCTATATAGTATAAAGCTGTGTGGCTATGCATGAAAACTGAACGGATTTTCATGAAAGCACAATCTTCTTTGCTGCCTATTTTATTTGTTCCCATCAGGAAGAAATAAATTTAGCTACATATTGTTTTGCCAGATATTTTTTTTGTTTTTAACAACATGGTAATATCAGAATATCAGTATAAATATACATGCAATTGTCAGCTAATATTGTGGTATGATTTTCGCAGTGCCTGAGGCAACAGATCAGTATTGTCAGAAGGAGGAAAAATAATGCAGAAAGAAATACATTAAAAAGAAGAATTTCCAAATGCTTTTTTAGAGCCGTGACACAGAACGGGCTCATTACCAACATGTGGTCCTGTACAGTTGAATATGAATAATCTAAATGCTGTATATTCCAGCAATGCCATATGCTGCACATATGGACTTATGGGGAGGGGAAACCTGCAGTGCCAAAAGGAATCTGCATTTGAAAGCAAAGTAGACAATCACTATAAATGCCACAAATGAACTGGATTTCTCAAAAATCTACAAAAAAATAAAAATAAACACCACAGTATAGGGAAAGTCAGCATTGTTATCCTTGCATTAACAAAAGCTGTGGCCAAACTGCTAAATTGGACAGCGCTCATACCAGATTTTCCATGAACAGATCCTCTGATTTATTGCAGTTTCTCTATGATCTGCAATGGTTGTCACCAGTTATTGAGAGGACCCATGAAGTGTTGCATGGAGGTTTTAGCCTACCAAAACAGGTAATCCCAGTCTTTGATGATTTAACATCAAGATGATGATGATGATGATGATGATGATGATGATGATGATGATGATGATGATGATGATGATATCCATTCAATCGTTGGAGATTCTATGGGCCAGTTTTCTCCACATCTTCCAATCTTGCATTGCTTCTTTTGAGTTGTTTTACACTCTGGCTGTTGTCAGCTTTGATGGTTTCCTTTTACCACTAACTCTTCTCATCATAATTGCTTTCTCCAGTGAATTCTACTGCATGATATGGCCAAAATAAGGGGGACATAGTTTTGTGATTTTGCCTTCTAAGGATTTGTCTGGTGTTGTGGTTTCCAGTACTTGCTTCAGTCATCTTTGCTGTCCAAGGAAAATATAAACCTACACTTCACAATCACCATTCTAACCATGTCAGAGTTCACAATTTGGGAAAGAAATATTCTGAGATCCTAGCAGATATGGACCAGAAGGATACTTCTAATGTATTTCTCCCTCTCTCCCTCCCCTCTCCTTCCCCTCCCCCCCTCTCTCCACACACACACTCACTCACACACACACACACACACACACACACACACACACCTCTTCAGAGGATATTTCTGAAGCACCATAGATACTAGGATACTGTTCCAAGTTTATAATATTACAACCTTTGCTTTTAGTGTGAAGTAGTTCATTGATGTATTCTATAAACTATTCTGAAAGCATGTTTAAGGAGGAAAAAAACATAAATAAACAAAAAAAACCTCAACATTTGGACTGGATATTTTTCAGCTATTTTATGCATTGGGAAATGCATTATGTGATTGGCTATATCTTTCTTAAGTATATGTTTATATGCAGCCAACGTTTATGATAATAATCACACTTGATTATCTTCGTTCAGGATTTACCAGCAAAAGTCCACCCAGGAATAACTTTAGCATTGGGAATTCATCACGTGTGAAGCAGTCCATACAATACAACTGACTTTTGTAAGCATGCTCAGTTATGAATAGAATTACCTGACTGTCAGTCATCTTATTTTAAAATACCTATGTTGCAAAAACCGTATGTGTCATTATAGATTTAGCAGTACTAGTAACATCCTCTTTTGTTAAACAAGGAGGCAATAAGACTAATTAACACTCACTAGGGAACCTGAAATAATGATCCCTCTCTCTTTGGAGAGCCAATTACCCCAAATATTCACATTAACTACTTAGTGCTTCTTTGAAAGAACTGTCTTGATTTCTTCTTTTCTTTTTAATTTAAAGCATTATATAACATGTAGCATCACATTATAAAATGTTATGTCACATCATGACAGGATACAGCTAAGGGTATGATGAATACATTGGGAGCAATCTGAAATCTGCTAAAATTAATAAAGAAATGAACTTTACTTGGTAAAGAAAGCTTGGATGATATCTTCAGCTCCCAATCACTGATGAGAACACATCAAAATAAAGTTGTCTACCACGGTGTGTCACTATTGCTTCTCATAGAGGCATGGGATACAATATCCTCTCCCTCTCCATGGAAGAAATAAATAAGGGATGCAATATATAACTGAAACCAACATTTATTGTCTTACTTTTCTATCCTTACCATATGTAATCTCATGATTTTGAAGGCACTTTCAGAAAAAAATATTTGAAGTTTCCTTGGTCCTCTCTGAGTTTGGTTGTTTCCTTGCAGATGTTTCATTACCCAAACTGGGTAACATCATCAGTGTTAGAGAAAGTATTTACAGTTTTTAATAGAATTATCTGTATAAGAGTAATAAAATGTAGATGCCCCTTTTAAAGATGTTTTAATCCCACTTTTACTCCTTTTAAGTAACTCGAGGTAATTAACCTGTATAATATCCTTTCCTTATTTTCCCCACAACAATAATACTGTTGCAGAGTCCTTGGCTCTCTCTGATTAAAGATACCAATAGAAAAGAATATATATGGTTCAGGGTTGAACTGTGGAGTCCTTGGTGCTGTCTGAGCTTGCTTGCTTACTTGTAGACATGTTTCATCACCCAACTTGGTACTTCATTAGTGCTAGTGATTACAGGTAATCCTCAACCGTGACCGGACAAATGCACACACAACAAAAGTGAACCGACGAATCTGCACTGAAAAAACCGTGATGTTATAAACGTGCCGACAACAACGCGCGGACAAAACTGCGCCCATAAAAGCGCGATTTAAGTTAGGTAAGGGTTAGGTTCAGGGTTCTGTTTAGGGTTAGATTTAGGTTTAGGGTTAGGTTTAGGGTTAGGTTTAAGGTTAGTTTTAGGGTTAGGTTTAGGTTTAGGTTTAGGTTTAGGTTTAGGGTTGGGGTTGGGGTTGGGGTTAGGGTTAGGGTTAGGGTTAGGGTTAGGGTTAGGGTTAGGGTTAGGGTTAGGGTTAGGGTTAGGGTTAGGGTTAGGGTTAGGGTTAGGGTTAGGGTTAGGGTTAGGGTTAGGGTTAGGGTTAGGGTTAGGGTTAGGGTTAGGATTATTCGGTTGTTATTAGTTTTCGTTGAAGGCGCGCTTTTGTTGGCGCGCTGTTGTCGGTGCGCTTCTACGTTCATTCATCAGCACCATTTCGAACTCACGGTTTTCTCACCGCGGTTTTGTCGGCACGCTTTTGTCGAGCGTGCATTTGTCAGTGAACCTCCTCAACATATGGACATAATTAAGCCCAAAACTTATGTTCTTAAGTGACATAGTTATTAGCTGAGTTTTGCCCATTTTATGACCTTTTGTGCCACACTTAAAAGTGTTGTGAATCACTGTAATTGTTAAGTTAGTAACACAGTTGTTAAGTGAAACTGGCTTCCCTATTGACTTTACTTGTCGGAAGGTTGCAAAGTGATCACATGACCTCAAAACACTGTGACCTTCATAAATATGAACCAATCGCCAAGCATCTGAATTTTGACTAAGTGACCATGGGTATGCTGGAAGGACCATGAGTGTGAAAAATAGTCACAAATCACTTTTTTCCGGTGCTGTTGTAACTTTGAACAGTTGCTAAACAAATGGTTGTAGTCAAGGATTACATGTATGGTAGCACTGACTATTATCACTAGTCAGGTGGTGAAACATCTACAAGTAAACAGCCAACCTCAGAGAGCACCAGTCTCCAAAGTTCAACTCTGAACTACATATATTCTTTTTCAATTGGGGGCTTTAGTCTTCTATGAGAATTTGTTGAAGCCTGCTATGGTGCTATTCAGGGGTGAAATCCTCCAGGTTTGACCCGGTTCAGCCAAACTGGTAGGGCTGATTGTGGTTGGTTCTGCAAACAGGTAGTAAAAAAAAATGTCGTCGGAAGCTCCCCCCCTTCCCGCTGCTTTTTAAAGCATTTTTTTTCCTGCTGGTTCAGGCAAATAGGCAGGAAAATGGGGGAAGCTCCAACCATTGCATGGCTCACAGCTGAGACGTACCATCGTCAGAAGCTTCCCCCCCCCTTTTTAAAGCATTTTTCCTGCCTATTCGCCCAAACCAGCAGGCACAAAATGCTTTAAAAATGAAAAAAACTTGACCACGCCCTCCCAGTCACATGATCCCCCACATATCAAGCCACACCCACAGAACCAGTGGCAAAAAATATTAGATTTCACCACTGGGGCTATTAGTATAATTAGTATAATTATGAAAAAAAAGGCACATTTGCGTTTGTGTTTGTTCCAGGGTCCAGTATCTATGATGGCATCATTTTCATACTGTTTCTGGTTGTTTGAAAGAATCTGCTTCAGTATACAAGAACAGTCCTGCCACTCTGAGGAAGTGCAGTGTTATTGACCAGGATGTGTTGTAACTGAATAATAACACATTTGAATGGCATGAGTTGTGAGCTGTAGGTAGCAACCAGTGGCCTTTGTTGTTCTATTTTTGTGGGCTGTCTTTTAAGAGGTTCTCCCTGAGAATCAATCTGATTGATTTGTCTATTGATCTCACTGGGTGGGTAGTTCAGTTCCTGAATGCCTGGTTAATTCCATCAGTTAAGATTCTTACACCATTTGTTTTATTAAAATTAAAGCCAGTGATTTATTTGGAAGGGAGTAAAAAACCCTTGACCACATGTACCCATTAAAATAGTTAAAAATACAATACTTTTCTAGGATTATGAACAAAATAGGAAAAATATTTCTTTTCAAACCAGAATGCAGTACAGTAACCATATTCTGGAAGTTCTTTTGGACAATCTTGGAGCAACCAGGAGAAGTGAATAGGGCAAGGCTACTAATCTCATTCTTTTCTTAGCAGTTCCTGGCCTTTTGTTCTCTCTCTCTCTCTCTTTCTCTCTCTCTCTCTCTCTCCCTCCCTCCCTCCCTTTCTCTCTCTCTCTCTCTCTCTCTCCCTCACACACACACACACACACACACACTTCCCAGTGCCTTACTTCTATACTGTATTTTGTTTATCCGACACTGATAGCTCAGTCATCTTACTGACACTAGTCCTACTAACTAGCCTTTTCGACGCTCCCAATCTTCCCAACACAATCCTTCCTCTTTATCAGTAACTGATATATCAATGGAGCACCTCCCATTGCCCTACCTGCTCCCTCAGTTTTTCTACTTAATCCACTCCTTCATCTCCTCAGCTGCAGCCCCTCCCCTCACCACAGTTGATGTTCTACTATATTCTACCAACCAGTCCAACCCAGTCAGCTTTGAGGATATGCTTTATGGATGTTGTTTTAATTTTGCATATATGTGGCTTAGAACAATTGGTGGCAGTTGACAAAGAAAATAAAATTAGAATTATATAAAGCTGTCAAGTAAAAAAAAAACATTCAGGTTCAAATGGCACAGCCCAAGCAAATATGATGGATGGTGCCTCTCACTTCTAATGAATGAGCCAAGGTCATTTTCTCTATGCAATTCTTGGCAACGGGCCACATGGTATCCTTAGGAGCACATGACTTTCTTCCTTCCATCTTGTTCAAAGGAGAAGCATTTAAACATATGCTTTACTTTTAACCTAAAGTGTACAGCCAGCTATGTTGCGTGATTCTGTGGAACATGTTGCTTTGTTATAAAATTCTCTTTTTCAGATGGATTTGTATAACATATTATTTATGAAGTGTTTACATTTTAAAACCTTCATCCTGAATTATTATGAAGATGTTTATATGACTGGGAAAACTAGCGTATTTTCTGCATGTGTGTTTTCCTACCACCCAACTGCACAGATGGGAATTAATTACTTTTCAACACTGACTTTGTTCTCCAAACAAATAAGAGAAACAACTAAAGAAACTAAGTAGATGGCTTCCGACCTTCTTTTCAACAGATATTAGCAAACCCATCATTCCCCCCTCCTTCTTAACCATTCCAGAAATCCCTTTAGCCCCTTATTTAATTCCCATCTTTTTCAGTCATTAAACCCATAAATCATCATTTCACTTTTTCCTTCTTTTAGCAGACCTAAGGCTGGACTGCAAAACATGTGTTCATTTCCTGAAATAGGCATTAGACCAACCTTTTCGTTTTTATAAGGTTTGAGCCCAAATGACAAGAAGGTAGGTTACTTTTAGATGACTGTGGAACTGTTTTGAAGCCAGTCCAGTAAAATAACTTTTAAGATAAAAATATGAAACTTCAAACCAGGAGAATGAATGCTTCTCCTCTAGAATTACCTTTCTATATATTATACAGTTGTAATTAGAGATAAGTGAGTTTGTAAAACTACTATGCTTCCACTATTAACTTTTGATCTTAGGATTTAAATAGAGAGGGGGGAAAGCTTCAGAACTGAGTTCAACTGTTGTGGGACTCGTTATCTTTGCCTCTGTTTCTCTTGCTGCCAATCCTTGACTTGGTCCTTTAACCTTTCCTGTTCTCTTTTGAACTTGATTACTTTAAAACTAGAAAGTGAGACATTATATTAGTCCCTGGATGCAAATTATAACAGATAACAGCACTGCATCTTTGCACAGAACTCCAGGGAGTGAGATTAATAGGTTAAAGGTAATAATATTTATAGAATAAGATATTTTCATGTTTCATATTTTTTACTATGAATTCTCAAGTAGTTTCTCTCAACCATATGATATAAGTTTGCTGCATTAGATTCTTGTAACTATTCATCTGCACCTCATTGGGGAAAACACTTTCCCCCTCTGCCAAATTCATACTTCATTCGTGTGCATTTGTTAGATGTTCTCTATACACAAACTATTTAAAAATAGAGAATATCCATGATTTTATGTTTATATAATGTGTGTATATATATTCCATTTATCGTATTTCCTTTCATCGAGACATTTTTCCCCTAAGCATAAACTATTGCAATATTTGGATTTGACTAGTAGCAGAATACTTTTTAAAATATAATAGTGACCAAAGAGAATAATACTGATGACTATATAGCACAGTCAATTAGTTACACCTCCATTTAAATCTTGTGTTCTAAGAAAGAAATGGCTTGTTTTATTTTTTCTAGAACTGTATTGCTTATGAATTATTCTGTAATTGATGCTGTTATCCATGTATTTTTATTAGGCACCTTATTTCAACTGATTTGAGTCTCTCAGGCTTTCTATCCCAGCAGCCTATTCCCCAATTTTTAAAATTCACATTTAGATGAAATCATATACTTATGAATTAACTATTTGAAGGCATAGTCATATTTACAGCATTATAAGCATGGTAATTCCTACACATTTTAAATCTAGAACATCAACCGCTTTTCACATAATGTAATCAAAACTATTAATTTTTCCCCATTTTTCTCAGCCAACCTTCTCTAGATAACCAGATTAGACAGACATAAACATATAATCATAGGGCTGGAAGGGACTTTGAAGCTCTTCTAGACCTGTCCAAGGCAGGAGACCTTATATTATCCCAAACAAATGATTGTCTGATCTCTTCTTAAAAACCTCCCATGATGGAGCACCCACATCTTCGAGAGGCAAGCTGTTTCTTTGATTAATCATTCTCAGTGTCACTTATCTACTATATTCCGGTATTGTGGGGTAAAATCATTTAAAAGTTTAATGGCAGAAATTTACTGGCAGCCAACATGGCAACTTAATATTGATGTTACTCAAGCCTGGCAGGAGTGACCTGCTAATATTCTGAACTCCACATTTTGTACCAGCTATCCCCAAAACATCCTCAAGTAGACAGCATTGCAGTAACCTATTTGGATGGGGATCATGGCATGTCTTACTTAAGACATGGTACCCTAGTCCAGGTAGACTCATAATTGGTATCCTAACTGAAGCTGGCCAAAAGCTGGGCACAGATTCCATCAGATGCTTGAGCAGGTTCTAAGAGTCCAGAAGGACATCCAAGTAAAAAACACCTTTTTCCACAGGTAGTACAGCACCATCATGAGTAACGGCCAGGGTTGACATCATTAGAATGCCACATATTCATAGGATGATTTTTATTTCCATCCACAAGAAGAGACAGCTGCTTGAAGGTATTGTATCTATCCTCATCTCAGAAGGAACTGAAATTCTGAAGTAACTTTCTAATGTAATAATATTGGCCATGTTGCAATTTACAAAGGAAAATCCTGCTTTTCACTATTTGGGACCATTGAGGAAGATATAAATATTTACCTATAGAATGATGGAAAGACTTCTGAATCATGAAAACTGCCAAGTAACTGGGAATTCTATCACGGATGTAATGTTAAAAAAAAAAAGACATCTGAATTTTCTCTCTGTCAATTATAGATAGAATTGTCACACACTGTCTAAATGAATGGTGAAACCTACCAAGATGAGGACTGAAAAAAATCAGGAGGAGCCTGGCAATACCTTCCACAACTAATCAATTCATGAGCTACAGCTCACTCCATCAGGTGCAATCTGATCTAATTGCATCCCACTTCATTAGATGCCATCTGAAATTGCATGTGATGAGCTGAGCTGCAGCTCATAAAAACGTACGTCTTTTAAATGTGTTAGTTGAAAAAGGAGCTGCTAGATTCTTCTAATTTTGGGCTAATATATCTCTCCACCTATAACATCTAAGATGCACAAAGATGACATTGTATACAATAATCATCAAAAGTATAATATACAATAAGTATACAATAATCACCAAAAGATATGTACACCAAGGATTTTATTCAACAATTTGAGGAGACACCAATATATTGGAAGGATACTGTACAGTCTGCAAAACTGTTTCCAGCTGTGCCAGCCTTCTGGAATCCTAAAATGAATGTTGGCCATCACCAAAGCACCCTTCTCATGCTTTAGATTTTGTTCTGCATTCCGTGCAGAGCCCACAAACAGATGCTGCTTGCAAATATCTACAAACATCAAGTATTTTGGATTTTCAATGTCATCTTTCAATTAGCAGTGCACATTGGTTACCAGCATTTCAATATAAGAACAGTGAAAGGAATAGTACATCCTCAAAACTGTTGATACAGCAACCAATAAAAACATTGGCATGCTTTTCAAATGTTAAGCAATTTATCTTGCTAAAGGCTACATATTTAGAGCAGGAAAGCACTTCAACTAGATTGATACAGTTGTTGTTTCAGTGCTTGTCAAATAGCCTTTTATGTTGCAATCAAGTAATAGATACAAGATTGACAAGTTACAAAGAAAAGGAGCTTTCAGTCAACAAACAGACTAAAACCCATTATTGCAGTGTGTGCACTGTGTCCTAGACTTGTAAACACATCTTCATTGATCCCATAGAAAGATAGTAATACCTCCCCTTGTATGGCTCAATCAAGATGCTTTTCACAAAGGAAAAGTGCAAACAGTATTGAAAAAGCCGAAAGAGACTGATGTTACAGTCAAACAGTAAATAATGGTTGATGTCGGGAAACCTATCTATAACCTCTCAAACTCTTGTCAACTGGAATGAAAGTTATAACCTATATTGCACCTACAGAAGATCAAAACTATAGCAATGAGCACCAGTCCTCTTATTGCCATTCATGCTTTAACAGTTGATGAAACCAGGGAGGACAGAGAATTTTTTTTTCTAGTTTAGCATAATATGTGTAAGTGTGTCTGGGATGGGAAAATTGATTTCAAAATGTGTATTTCTCAGCACTTGGTTTTCAATAAAATTTGCAAAGTTCAAAGAGGTATTATGGCTGAATCCCAAATTCTGGATATGTCCAAATAACAGTTTGAGGAGATTCATCTGTCACTTGAAAAGTTTCCTTGTTATTCAAGTTGTCTAAATTTATTATTATTATTATTATTATTATTATTATTATTATTATTATTATACAATTGTATCACAGCGGCCAGTTGTTTCGCCGGATTTGGCATTGGTTACTAGTCGGGCCCCACCCAGGGGCCTAGGACGTTGTAACGTATTTTCGTAATATGCGTGCAGATCCAAGCAGTGCGGCTTTTTGCATTTGACTGATGGTGATTTTGTCAATTTTTAACTGTTTTAAATGTAATTCCAGTGCTTTTGGAATAGCACCCAGTGTGCCAATTACCACTGGAATTATCACTGCTGGTTTGTGCCATAGTCGTTGAATTTCGATTTTTAAGTCCTGGTATCTTGCTATTTTTTCATGTTCCTTCTCGGCGACCCTGCTATCACCTGGTATTGCGATGTCTATGATTGTGACCTTATTTTTCTCAACCAGTGTGATGTCTGGTGTATTATGCGCCAGTATTTTGTCCGTTTGTATATGGAAATCCCACAAGATCTTGATCATCTGATTTTCGGTGACTTTTTCAGGCTGATGTTCCCACCAGTTTGTTGCTGTTTTAATATTATAATTTTTGCACAAATTCCAATGGATCATTTGTGCTACTGAATTGTGCCGCAATTTATAATCAGTCTGCGCGATTTTTTTACAGCAGCTGAGTATGTGATCAACAGTTTCATCAGCTTCTTTGCAAAGTCTGCATTTGGCATCATCAGAGGATTTTTCAATTTTGGCCTTAATGGCATTTGTGCGGATAGCTTGTTCTTGCGCAGCCAGGATTAGTGACTCTGTTTCTTTCTTTAATGTACCTGTTGTTAACCATAACCAAGTTTGTTCACTGTCCACTTTATCTTTTATTTTTTCCAGAAATTGGCCATGCAGTGTTTTTTTCTGCCAACTCTCCATTCTTGATTTTATCACCTCTTTTCTGTATTCTTGTTTCGTCTGTTGGGCCTTCAGTAGATTTTTGTTCTTTACTTCGATTAATAGATGTTCTTGACTTTCTTTTAAATAATCAGCCAGTGCATGTTTTTCTTCTTCAACTGTTTGCTTCACTTGTAATAATCCTCTGCCACCTGATTTTCGGGACAGATACAGTCTATCAGTATCACCACGTGGATGTAAACTGTAGTGCATTGTCATTAGTTTCCTGGTTTTTCGGTCCAAAAGGTCCAAATCAGCTTGTGTCCAGTTAACTATACCAGCTGTGTATCTTATAACTGGTATTGCCCAGGTATTTATGGCCTTGATTGTATTTCCACCATTCAATTTAGATTTTAAAATTTTCCTAACTCTGTTGGTGTACTCTCGCCTGACAATAGTTTTTACTTCTCCATGCTTGATGTTATCCAACTGCAGAATGCCTAAGTATTTGTAGGCTTCATTTTCTTTGCATTTAATTAATTGGCCATTGGGCATTTCAATTCCCTCACATGCAGTGATTTTGCCCCTTTTTATGGATACAGTGGCGCATTTTTCCATGCCAAACTGCATTGAAATATCGGTGCTGAATACTCGGACTGTGTTTGTCAATGATTGGATTTCTATTTCTGACTTTCCATAGAGTTTCAAATCATCCATATATAGTAAATGTGAAATTTTTTCAGCTTCTTTGGCTGTTTGGTAGCCTAATTTCATTTTTTTTAAGATTACTGATAGTGGGATCATTGCGATGATGAAGAGAAGAGGTGAAAGTGAATCACCCTGGAAAATTCCTCGCTTGATATTAACCATTCCGTAGATCTCATTCCCTACTGCCAACTCAGTTCTCCATTGTTTCATCGCCTTTTCAGTAAAGGATGTAATATTTTTGCTAATGCCAGTTGTTTCTAAGCATTTTATGATCCAACTATGTGGCAGTGAGTCAAATGCCTTTTTGTAATCAATCCAGACCATATTCAAGTTCGTTTTTCTGTTCTTACAATTTTCTAATATCATTTTATCAATTAGAAGCTGATCTTTTGTGCCCCTGCTCCTTCTTTTGTTGCCTTTTTGCTCTACTGGCAAGATGTTGTTTGTTTCCAAATAATCCATCATGTTATCTGCAATAATGCCTGTGAGTAATTTGAAGGTTGTTGGCAAGCATGTTATTGGTCTGTAGTTTTCAGGTGTTGTTCCTTTAGTTGCATCTTTCTGAATCAAGTATGTTTTTCCAGTTGTCAACCATTCATCAATTTGGCCCTTTTGTAAAATTTCATTCAGTTGCCTGGCCAATATTGCATGTAAACTGGTCAGATATTTGAGCCAGAAACCATGTAATTGGTCCTTTCCAGGTGATGTCCAATTCTTTACCTTTTTAACTCGATTTTTGACCATCTCAGTTGTTATTTCTAATACTTGCATTTGTTTGTTGCCAATGCTTTTCTCAAAGTCATGTATCCACTTTGCTTCCTTGTTGTAGTCCTTTGCATTTTCCCACAATTCTTTCCAGAATTCAACTGTGGCCTGTTTTTCTGGTTTTTCACTTTTGGTGTCACCATTTACATTAAGACTTTGATAAAAACGCCGTTGGTCTGATCGAAATTGCTGATTTTGTTTATATTGGATGATTCGTGCCTCATATCTTTCAATTTTTCTAGCTGTTGCTGTTATCTGCTGTTTTACAATCTCTACAGCTTCATTGATGTTTCTTGTATCCAATCTATATCTCCTGATTAGCCGATCTATGATTTTGTTGTTTTTAAGCCGTTGCTCATGCATATTATTCAAGTTGTCTAAATTTTTTATTATTATTATTATTATTATTATTATTATTATTATTATTATTATTATTATTATTATTAAAAATTAGGGCATGTATATTAGCTTGGGTTTCTAAAAGTCAAAATTTATTCATTTTATTCTGTTGGGTTAATCTTTTGTTTTAAATTACCCTCAAAGAATCCAAACAAGTAAACATTTCAGCCTCATTTCTTCCAGTGTTGTCACCCAATCATCATCACATTCCAGATGATCATGAGGAGGAAGAAAACTAATCATGATTGCAAAAGGATTGCAAAAGGATCCATTCAGATCAATAAATTATATGATGCATTTTTGTAGCCAATATTTGGTTAATAGTAACAGAGTTGTAAGGGACATTGGAGGTCATCTAGTCCAACACCCTGCTTACACAGGAGACCTATACTAGGGTTTCCACTGCCGATCTTTCTGATTGACAAGCTGTTGGTGGGGGAGGGGGAGGGTCCTTCCAGGTAATATAAACTGGCTTAAACACTGGGTTTAAGCTTGAGGAAACTATATTTCCCTTTAAAGATAAGATGGCTATTCTGCCTATTATAGTACAATGGCGAAAACTAAATACAGATAATACAACCAGTTGTGGGCTTCTTAGAGTTTAGTAAGGAGAAGGGAGTTTGAATGAGATCACTTTCGAAATTTCCATTGATTTATGTGATTTCAATATGCTGGATAAACAATGTCAATTTACATACTATTTGTATGTAGGGTTACTATCATCAAGCAGGTTGAACTGCGATTTAATCTTGCCCCTCTGATCAAATATTCATTTAGTAGTTGACAATCCTTAGTGGAAGAATAACAGACTGAATATAAGAATTCATATTATAATTGCAACCAGGGACTTCAACCAGGGACTCCCTGCAAGTCCCTTGGACTGCAAGACGATCAAACTCGTCAGTCCTAGAGGAGATCAACCCTGACTGCTCTTTAGAAGGGTGGATCCTGAAGATGAAACTTAAACACTTTGGCCACCTAATGAGAAGGAAGGACTCATTGGAGAAGAGCCTAATGCTGGGAAAGATTGAGGGCAAAAGAAGAAGGGGATGACAGAAAATGAGGTGGCCGGATGGAGTCACTGAAGCAGTCAGTATGATCTTAAATAGACTCCAGAGGATGGTAGAGGACAGGAAGGCCTGGAGAAACATTGTCCACGCGGTCGCTATGGATGGGCATGACTTCGCAACTAACAACAACTCCTATCATGGTTGGGAAAGTTATTTGCAAATTAGAATCCATTTGCAGAAATACACATATACATGTAATACAGACAGTTGAAGTGAGAAAGGTGAAGCCTCACTCCTGTTACAACATAGCAAGGTTATGCTCAAACAACACTTGAATATAACTTGGACATTAATCCTTTCTTCTATATATTTTCTTTTTCCATTCTCATCTACCCTAGCACAGACTTCTTCTGTCTCTCCCTTTCTCCCCACTACCACTCCTAATTTCCAGTTTCTAACTATAGGACATGCAGTTGGCCTTGACATGGGAGGAAAAATCCAAATGCCAATCTGTCAACATGTTTGCTGCTTTGTTGCAAGTTGCAACAACAAAGGGAAAAGAAAAGGAGAATTTTTATCTTATGGAAATAAAAGATTAAGAATAAAATGCTGTGCTATGGTCACCTCCAATAGACCGATTAGATCCCACAGATTAGGCCTCCTCCGAATTCCATCCACTGGCCAATGCCGACTGGTGACCACCCGGAGGAGGGCCTTCTCTGTGGCTGCTCTGGCCCTCTGGAACGAGCTCCCCGTGGAGATTCGGACCCTCACCACCCTCCAGGCTTTCCGTAAAGCCCTTAAAACCTGGCTGTTCCAACAGGCCTGGGGCTGATGAGTTCCTGTCCCTGCTCGAATGGTGTGCCTGTTGAGTTGTTTTTAAAATTGTGGTATTGTTTGTCTATGTCTTTTTTCCCTATTTGTATCCCCTATCCCCCCCCCCGACTTGGGTTGTGAGCCGCCCTGAGTCCCTTCTGGGAAAAGGGCGGCATAGAAATATAATAAATTCAATTCAATTCAATTATGAAAAACAGTTCCAGAAATTGTTGAAGAATTTCTCTTTGTCCAGGGGAAAAAAACTATGAAGAAACTTTGGAAAAAAAGATGAGAATAAACCAAAGTCTCAGGAAAATTGATGGGAACATTACCTGAGCATTATGCCCATTTGTCTGTCTGCCTATCTCTGCCTGTCTATAGCAGGGGTGTCAAACTCATGGCCCATGGGCTGGATGCATCACGCACTGGCCATGCCCACCCCTGGTTTAGTGAAAGGGGGAAAAGTTGCAAGGCATCATATGATGACAACATGATGCCACGAGTTTGACACCCCTGGTCTATAATATCTATTTATCCTATCTAATTTCATGGAAAAGGTGTGAGCGTTGAAAGTAGTGGCTATTTATTTAATTATTTATTTATTTATTTAGCTAGCTATCTATTTTTGGCTTATGGAGCTAGTGCACCTCTCTCTAGCACTTCCCTGGTTAACTAAGTAGGAAAGGCAGTGTGCATCAATTGAGATAAAGGGAGAACATTTAACCAAAATTCAAATGGTTGAGATGAAATGGGGGTGGAGGAATCTGCTTGTTAAACAATATACTGCTGGTTTTAGATTACAAACTCAAGTTCATGTAAGCACTCTCTCCACCACCAAACCAAAAAATATTATTTTCATGGTTGATTCAGTTTTATTTAGCAGATGAAAGTGATATCATAATGTACCTAAAATAAAACATTGCAAAATACTATTTTTTCATAATTACAAGGATTTGTGGAGATGGTAGAAATTGTGGCATGCATGTTGAGGAAAAGCAAAAAGATCTATTGAAACACCCTAGACTTTAAAAAGCCATTAGTCCAATCTATTAAATACATCTAATTAGCATTGCACCTTGCTAATAATATTGACTAATATTTAACCCAATTAACATAGGCCCTATGTGATTCCTGATGAAGCATTTGTGATACAGATTCTCTGCTTCCTTCATTAAAAGTTATGGTGACCTGACAACCTGAAATCTATGAAATCTAATCATCTTGCATTTTTCTCATCTTATGGTTTTTCTACAATGCCTTTTTTGAAACTTGAAAAAAGGTTTAAATTTGGAAAACCAAAGCACTGCCAAATTCTTTGTCTGGAAGCATCTTCTGTTAGAAATGTTTGGACCATTTAAGTAAATTGTTTGTACAGTTTTTAATGTGCATATTAGTAGAATTTTTCCATATCTTTATTCTGAAATGGATGAAATAAAGGCAGCCAAAAAAAAGAAGCAAGTTATTGTTGTTGTAATCAAATAACTTTAATTACTACTTTTAAAAATACTTATTACACACATTTTCAAAAACAACAACAACCCTTCAATAAAGGATATTATCTTATACAGTATCATGGTATTCATCATTTGGTAAGTAAGTGTGAGTGTTCAGGGAATACAGTTGATGCTTAAAAACTGCATTATACAAATAAAAATTGAGAACAGATTTTTTTCCCCTTCAATTAACTTTTGGGGAAACCTACTATGGCAGAAATTGCTTTACAAAACTCTTATAGATCAATAAAATGTGAATACACAAAGCTACACTAACTTGTTAGGAAATCATACACTGAAAGACTTGGTTTAGTTGAAACAATCTCAGATAAATTGTAGTTCACTGGATGAATGAAAATCCATAATTCCACATCATTTTGCTCAATTGATTACCTGGGGAGAAAATATGATATAAGAAGCTTTATTTCTCTAATAGAGGAGAAGGAAAGTCAGTTGTGGCCTCATTTTCACAATTACCTTGAGAATACACCATGCATTATTTAATTCCTGAGTTTCTTTGTTATTTGTTTTCTTATATTATAAAATCTAAGTCTGCAATTATACAAACTAAGGCTACCAGCTTGGCTGACTTCACAAAAAAGGTTGATCAATTCATGGGGTTAATGACTATTAGCTTGTTGGCAGTGGAACTACTGATGGGACATCACTAGTGGGCTTCTTTGTGCAGTTGGTTGGTCATCATGAAAGAAGATTGATAGACTACATGAGTCTGATCTAGAAGGGTATTGCTTATGTTTTGCTCTCAATTCTTTAGCAATTTATTTTATTAAATCCCACAGACCTCAGCTGAATATTTATTTGAATAATGCTATTACAGTTTTCCTACTGAGTATTGCCTAGTTAGGAGGCACTTAGCCAACGTTGGCTGATCTAGGAAAACTAAAGAAAGTCAGATATGAATGGGTCTTAGACTGGAGAGCACAAGGAAACCTAAGGTTTATAGGCTAGATGGGGAAATCATATCCACCTTTATTACAGGTGGATGGATGGAGACTTCGTCTATATCAGGGGTGTCAAACTCAATTTCATTGAGGACCACGTCAGGGTTGTGTTTGTTCTCGGGACGGGGCATAGTGGGTGCGGCCAGGGCAAGCATGGCCAGCTCGCTGTCACATGTGTCAAGGACCCTCTACCAGAGAAAATGGGCTCCCCAGCTCCATTTTTGGCTGCAACAGCCACCTGCAACTCATATGTTTAAACTGTATAGAATTCTGTAATGCCATATTAATGTTCTCAAAAGAGACCACTGTGATGGGATTGAATTAGAGAAAGCTGTGGACTCAAAACTATAAAATGACAATGTCAATTGCATATAAAGAGAACTTGTATAAGATGTTTTACAGGTGGCATTTATCCCCATCGAGAATTGCAAGAATGTCCAAGAACAAATCCAAAAAACGTTGGAAATGTCATCAGACGCTGGGCACATACTACCACATGTGGTGGACTTGTACTGAAGCAAAAAAATATTGGACTAAAATCCACATGTGGTTGGAAAAATTATACATAAACATATAGATTTAAAACCGGAACTCTTTTTATTAGGAATAATACCAGAAACATACAACAAGGACTTGAAATATCTGATCGTGAATGTTTTAACAGCTGCTAGAATTGTATTTACCAAAAATTGGAAAAATGAGAAAGTACCATCACAGGAGGAAACTATTCAGAAAATACTGGAATGTGCCGAAATGAGTAAGCTTACATTTGAAATTAGAGAACAAGAGGATGAGCAATATTATAAAGTGTGGGACTTGTTTTACCAATGGTTAGATAAAAAAACCTGGGAATGAAACTGTTTACTTATGTTGTAGTAGTTTTTTGTTTTCTTTCTTTTTTATTTTCTGTTACGATATAGAGTACTACTTATATGATATATAAAGGACAATAATGATTTTAATGTATAAGAGTGGGATGATTTGAATATCTTGGTATAATTGTATGTAGTGACCATTTTATATTAGAAAGATCTTTGTATATTAAATGGATCAATGATGATGTAAGGAATAATTGATATATACATGAATTGAAATATTTAACCACTATATGGATTAATAATTAATAATGGGAACTATTTTTGGAATTCTGGATGATTGGTGACACTATGTTAATTGAAAATATGAATGTATATTATAAACCAATGGGAATTCTTTGTTCCAATCTTCGCTTTTTCTCCTTAGAGATAGGTGATACTATAATACTTTAAAGACTCATTGTTATTTGATAGATAATTATGAACTCAAGGAAATAATGATTGTTACAAATAAAAGAATATTAATGGTAATCTGAACACATAATGCTCAATGACAGTGAAACATTCAGTTATGTTTAATGTAAACCAGTGATGTTAATCCTCAGTTTAAGAATTGATGCACAAAAACCTGTAACCAAACGACATGCTTGATGAAATGGAGGAAAGTTGTTCTTTTTTCTTCTCTTGCTTTGTTTTGTATGTGTTTTGTTTAAAAAGAATAAAAATATATCTTAAAAAAAAGAGAGACCACTGCTATACCAAGACCCATTATACATACAACGGTTAGGACAAAGATACCACTACTAATAAAAATGGCATATACATTTATTAGTATATTATTACAGGTTTAAAAATATAGCTTAGACATGTGGATGCATGCTGTAATTGTATTCCCTAAACTTTGAATTTATTGTATCAAAAAATATAGGTTTATTAAGTATCAGGGGCAATAATAAGTTCACTCTTTAATATTTGAAAAACAATGGGACCTCTAGTTTACAATCTTCAATCATATTTGCTTTATATTTATTTATGAAGTGGGTCTCTATTGATTTATTGGAAAGGTTGATCAGCATTACTCCATGGAGCCAAAGTATAATGATATATTTTAAAAATTGGATTGAATAGCAATAGCAATTACACTTAGACTTATATACCGCTTCAGAGTGCTTTACAGCCCTCTCTAAGTGGTTTAGAGAGTTAGCATATTTCCCCCAACAATCTGGGTCCTCATTTTACCCACTTTGGAAAGATGGAAGGTTGAGTCAACCTTGAGCCTCGTGAGATTGGATCTGCCAACCTGCTGACAGCCAATGATCAGCAGAAGTAGCCTGCAGTACTATAATCTAAACACTGCGCCACAGCGGCTGTTGATTTCTTGGTCATGTGATTTTGTTTTTGTTTGTCTTTCCTTCCTGTTGTGGTTTTACCCTTTTTTATTTTTCCTTTTCTTCATTTGGTTAATAATAAAAAAAACCAAATAACAATATGTCAGCAGAAATGAAATGGACAGAACTCAGAAAGGTGAATTAAATTAACAGAACCAAGTATAATATTTTAATTCCCCCCAGGGCCACACTTAAAAACATTCCACATTACTGGATACACCCCACATCATTCATTTTCACAAATGGAGTCTGTTTCAATTCTCAGCTGTTGCCTGATGGTTTGACTTAGAGCAAAGGCAGTATAATTGGGTAGCAGCTGAAATGAGTTTCATTGGAGACAGCCATTGCTGGATTTCCAGGAGTGTGAATTAGAATTCCAAGAATATATCAAGCAACTAATTCTATTCTTTAGAAGTGGAGGCATAAAAGAAGTTTAGGTTCTCTTATTTCAGGCTTTAATTGAGGCCTAGGTTGTAACTCATTTTCATCCTTGAATGGGTGGTAAAAACATACACAGCAGGTAATTCACACTACCTGGAAAACTGTTGGTGCTGTAAGAGGACTAATCAGGATAAGCTTCCAGTAGCAAATTATCAGCTACAAATTAAAATCTTGGCTTATGTCTGTTAAAAGCAACCTTTTTATTTCCCATCAATATATAGACGCCAGTATTAGTAACAGTTGGATTACTCCAAAATACGAAGACTGACTGGGGGGGAACTGAGCGAGGGAGAGAAATGCTCTGATTTGTTTTTATGTTTGTAGTTTTATACACACATATCTCTGAGCAAGTTTCACTGATCTCAGTTTGAGGTTTCTGAATAGCCATGCATAGGAGAGCATGAGCACTAAAGGAATCTGAAAACCAAGACGACTTCAAACAGTTGTTGAATTCAGAAAGAAAAGGTGGGAATGGGGTTCATTTTGAAACAACATTAACAGCCAAGGTTTTGCAAACAGAAAAGTCTTTCAACTTTTTAAAGGAAACAGTACAGAGGTTTGCCTCTTAGGGGAATGATGGAAAAAGCAAAGCAAGAATTAATTTGGGATGAACAAGATTGTCTAGGAGGAAGGGAAAGAGGCTTAGAAATAAGGATGAAAGGGAGAGACAGCGATAAGCAGGACTACGTTACTATAATGGTGGAAACTGGAAAACTAAATACCAGTAGTCTGAATGCAGCCCTTCACCACAGGATAGTCTCGGGTTAAATAAGTATTTGTGAATAGGAAGCTTTCATCAGTGTCAATGGAGAGGTTTTTTCCACTCCACATATTGGAGGGTAAGATAAATTCTACTCCACGTGTCAGTTGAGGATAATGTGCCTCTGAACTGAGATGCCTTCTTTCAAGTGAAAACATATCCCAGAAGGTCACCTGCATTAGAACTGCAAAAACTGTATAAAATACAATTTTTCCACAATCGCTGCTTGCTCCAGTCTGAGAGCAGATCAAGCCACTTCAGAGACGAGGCACATGGTGTGAGTTTACACTGAGGTCAGATTTAATTTGCAGTTCCCTGGATTTTTATTGTAGTCTAATTATTGTATTTTTGTTGTCTTTTTTCCCCTCTACATGTTTCTCCACTCCCTCTTTAACCTTGATTGCTTACTCTTTGATAACACCATTGAGGAAAATTAAAATGGTTCTCACTGAATTATTATACGATATCAGAATAGTATCATCTCTTAGAAATGCAGTTAATTTGTATATTTCATTAAAGGGATCATAACTGATAAGACATGAAAGTATATTTTTCTTTTTTATATAAATACAGGCAGGTATATTTTGTTACCAGATGTATATCTTTAAATTTTTGTCCTAGAAACTTCAAGCCTAACTTTGAAT